>NW_028145755.1:1282500-1445000 GCF_977016875.1 Pavona decussata
AGTATAATTTTCATACTCAAGTAGATACAGTTTAGAATGTGAGTAGTCTCTCTTTTGCTCGAAAATCTACCGGGAAGAACACAAAAGCTGAGAAAGCACAATATCCCAGGGGTGAGTCTTGCCCCTTGCATGTGCGACTCGTCCCTCAAATATTCTGCTCGCTCATTTTTTTGCATTCATCACAGTGGATTTTTGAGCAAAAAAGAGACTTCTCACACACAGCAGTTTTAATCAGTAACCAAGGCAAACTAACACCTTTGTAGCAGTATGACTGGAATGACATAAAATTATATCCTCAAATTTACTCAACTTGAAAATAATTACATTAAATTCTACACTTCAATGGTGTTACATTCAAAACCTTAATGAATAATCAGTTGATGTTTTCTGTGAGATCAGATATCTAAATTCCTAGTCATACACTGCAGTAAAAAATATAAAAATTAATGATCTGCGAAGTTTCAATGGTTTGAACAGCATTATCAAGCAGAGAATGACAGTTAGGGTGACAAGCTAATTATAAAGTAGCAGTAATTTTTATTTAGTTTTCACTGATTGTCATTTCTCTGGTTTCAAAACATTGAAAACATCGCAACATGTTAATTTTGATGTTATCTCTGTATGGGAGTTAGTTAATCCTAGCTGCCATGTTGGATTTTCAAAACCTTAGGGAGCTGGAGTAAGGGGGGACAGAATACCCACCCCACCCCCACCCCCCCCCCCCCTTTTCTTCCTCTGCTTTTAAAATCCAAGATGGCAGCTGTAGTGCTTGCCCAAAATAATTTGTCTGTATTGCAGGCGGTGTATGGGATAAATTCAGTGCTTGTTTCCCATGATGTTAAAATGGAGGTTTAAAATTATTTTGGTTTTGGTTGAGAATTTTTAAACCAGTTTGATTTTGCTTTTGCTTTGTTCCTGAGATTGTGATGGACATCTTGAAGGGAAATGAAAATTAAACACTTTTGACAAATTTCAAGTCCAAAACTTAATCAAACCACAATGGATGCACTGTACATATAGTATTGGAGACCATTTTATTCATTTACCCTACAGGTAATTTCAATTTCTTTAATATTTACTTTGTAGGAACCAAGAAAAAGAAGACAAGTAAATTTCATGAGTGTGTGGAATGTGGAAAAGTCCTGTCATCAAACGTATACAGAGACCACATGAATATTCATTATGACATAAGACCACACAAGTGCAGTGAGTGCAGCAAATCATTCCGTCAACGGAGTCACCTGGAGAAGCACAAGTTGCTTCATACTGGTGAAAAGCCGTATGTCTGTCAGTACTGTGGTCATGGCTTCAGATGCAGGTCTGCGCATCGTGACCATGAGCGAATCCACACAGGAGAGAAACCATGCAAGTGTAATCTTTGCGGTAGGATGTTTCGCTGTTTAAATATGGTATCAGACCACCAAAGGTCGGTTCACAAGGTGCGTCCTTTAAGATCCCGGAAGAGTACCAGGAAGACTTCGTATAAATGTGCAATATGCAACAAGACTTTTAGTTGGTCAAGCGCACTCTCGATGCACAAGAAAATTCACAGTGATGTCTATGCATACAAGTGTTTGAAGTGTCCAAAGGTTTTTAAGCATTCCAGTAACTTGTGGAATCATAAGCGGTCACATTCAAAGGAGAAGCCATTTGAGTGTGATCTTTGTGGACAGCGCTTAAAACGACGTGGAAATCTTAAACGGCACATTCTTACTCAGCATGACCCTGAGGAGGCTGAACATTGCCTTAAAACCAGTAAACAGTTTGAAGGTTATCGTACGAAGAAAGCAAAGGAAGCTATATAGGCAAAGTGTATTTTTGTAAAATTAATTGAAATCATTATTTTTTAAAAACATTTGGAAGCCAATAACTCTTATAATCAGGCAAGAGGAAACACTGTTACTGTTTGTGTAAAAAAGGTACATGATTATGAATTGTTGTTACAAGTCATTCACTCCAACGGCAATACAAATTCATTCACCGCATTTGAAAGTTATGGCTACAGAGCAGTCTTCAATTCTGTGGCATTTTAATATACATGGCAATCATTCATGAAAATTCAGAACCAATCTTTTTTACTAAATCATCATCTTTATGCTTGTTCTTAATGAAATAGAACAGATAAAACTTTTCAGTCAGAACTGTTGGTGGGTCTGATAAATTAACTTTATTCATCTGAGGACGCTGAGTCATCATAATATCCAGACACAAGGAGTGTGCAAAAGTTGTGAAAAAGAAATAAATTATTGACTTACATTGTTTGTTTCTTGTGGTTTTCTATAGTGCTCATTTGCATACAATTTACGCGACAGCACTAATGTCGTGTACTGAGTTGTGCACGAGCGGATCTGAGCTCTGCTGACTATACTATATATAAATATTGGCAAGCAATGTTTACGTATAGTATAGTCAGCAGAACTCAGATCCGCTCGTGCACAACTCAGTACACGACATTAGTGCTGTCGCGTAAATTGTATGCATATGAGCACTATAGAAAACCATTAGAAACGAACAACGTAAGTCAATAATTTATTAATTTATTTCTTTTTCACAACTTTTGTGGACTCCCTGTGATCCAGATATGAAGTTTATGGATTTTCAGTTTGTAGGTGCCTCTCAGGCTTGGATTCACAGTTTCTTTGATGGTTCCCTGTTTCCTGTTGTGATGATAGAAATACAAAAATAATGTTACCAATGAAACCAAGTGTCTCAGTATTAATTTTTTTCTTTTGTGATCAGCTAGGTAAGAGATGTTACTGCTTTCACCAGGGTGGTTAGCACAAGGCATACATTTTTTCTTAACTGATAAAGGGCATGCAGTCAGTTTTCATCACTTCTTCAGGGAGGAAGGTGCGGTTGAAAGAGTTTGGTCTTGGAGTAAGGCCCCATTTCTTGAACGTCCTCATGACTTGCTAGACCTACATAAAGAATTTATATGTGCACAAGTTATTCTTCTTGCATAAGGCAGGGATTTAAAACTCCTATTTATTTATTTATTTATTTATTAAATGCAATAGACAAAGTTACATTAAAAATTACCATCCATTGATAAAGAGCAATTTTGAGAAATACTTGTCAGGCCCAGTACGTTATCTAAACTATCAAGAAATGAACCCCTCTCTCGGCTGCAGTACTGTGTTTTATAATTTTGGCTATTTTGTAGTAAGTTTAGTTTGAAATATTATCCGCCTCTTCCTCCCTTTATACCCCCTAAGCAGCCTCTATCTGTGTTCTGATTTTGCTAATAACAGGAAGTCCATGAAGCAGTCTTGAACGTTTCTTAGCAGAATAGCAGTGAGAGAGGAAGGCTGCGCGACTACACCCACGCGTAATGTCACGCACGACTTCCTCGCGCGAGACTCACGAAATGTACATTGGTCAGCGGTCAAAAAATCGGGGACACAAACATTACCATATATGAAGTACCTACCAATAGAAACTTTCCACGTCAAACCGAAACGTTGGTTTGAGTGACTCCACAATTTCTTCCCAATGTAATAGTTCACTTACAATGCTGCCAGCTTAGTGCACAGAATTCTACTGTTTGAAAGAAATGGAAGCAGCTAGGGAACCTGAAGAACGTCCTGCGGGCAACGTTCTGCAGAATAAGGCGCCAACTTTTCTTGTGGACGTTTGGTACTTGGGTAAGTCCTTGCGAGAGTTTGTTTTTAAACTTCCTTGATGGAATCGCTGCGTTCTTTGACCTCAAAACTTAAGCTCCTAGTGGACAAGCTGTTCAAGCTAGTACTGTGACTTTTTTTTAAGCTTAACTTTAAAGAGTACCTGCTTTATATGTTAAAGCTTACAGGTTGTAAACTTAAAGTGCAAAGCATGTTCAAAGATACCAGATCTAGAGGATATAACCTTTTTCTGCCCTTGTTGCTTATAGAATATGTGTACCTACATGTATGACTGCATTCGAAGCAAAAAATGTTTGTTTCATTTCCTGTCTACGATATTTATAGTTATGCATATGCATAACAGTTTGCTAAAATTTACGAAATAACTCTACTGAATAATTTTATGCTATATAATATTATTGTAGATGTGCATATATTTTCCAAAATAAGGTTTGGAAAATAAACTTGAATCAATTATCATCATGTTTGAACAGCTGTCAGTGTTGACAAAAGATATCCTTATAGTAATTTGGTGGCTGTAATGGTCTCTAATTAAAATTAGGCCAAGTTTGTAGTGGAAGCTTAACATATTAGGGATAATGTAACATGTTTTCTTTTTTTCTAATAATTATTCTGCGTTCATTTTAGCCTTAAGTTCTACAAAGAATTCTAACAGATTTAAAACACACCTGTTCAAATAAAGGTGTCTGGAGTTGCAGGTTATCTTTCAGTAGCTGCGATCATAGCTCATATGCTGCTTTTTCCATCATAAAGTGGGCAAATAATAATGTTGTACTGTTAACAAATCAATGGCAGTCTTCTATGGTCTGTACCATAGTATATACTATTCTATGGCCTATATTATACAGACCATAAAATGACGCTGTAAAATGTTCAAAACTCAGGTGGTGCGTGGCTTCTGGTTTCACTGCCAAGTTTTGAACATTTTATGGCCTATAAGAGTGTAGACCATAGAAAACTGCAGTCGATTTGGAAAAAGTATGAAAAAAAAAACATGGAAAAAAGATGAGCGAAATTGGCTTTATTTCCTTTGAGAAAGTACTTTATTTGTTACATCTTGTCATTTTTATTGTCTGTTCTCAAGATTATAGATGATAGTTTCAATCCAATCAGTGTGCAGGAATTTTGACAGTTAGTGTTTATTAAATTTCAGTCAGACATACTTGTATTCAGTAGTGTAAAACAACGAAAATCCCAGCACTGTAGCTGTATAGATCATAATTCCGTCTTTTATATGACAAACAGGTGTGAGTTTCTTAGAACGCTATGGCTGGTTTATTGTTCTTGGCATTATTCTTTTGGTTTTTCTGTGGAGTAAACTGAAGCCGTATTGGAGAAATTTGCAGAACAAATGGGAACGGCAGAGAGAAATTGCCAACTTTGGTAAGTGGATTTAAGTTCTCTTGGTAATGGTATTATATAAATTAGAAAATGTATTTATACACCGCACATATCACATAGTCTCATGGCGGTTTACACTTCTTCAGTGGGGTGAGATTGAATGTCAGCATTCCCTTGTTCAAGCAAGATCAATGCTTCTGCCACCCCAGGAGAAAGAGATCAAGGGAATTCTCCGAGGTTTCTCCCTATTTAGCTGCATCATCCTTGGCCAGAGACAGCAATAAGTAGCTTCAGTTCCCTTTCTAAACCACTTATATATGAAACCCGATCATTTTTTGCAGGTCTCCACTGATGGAAAATATATCTTTTGGCTTTTCACGTTTTAAGACAAATTATAATATTTCATGACAGGGCCCCTTTAAAGACATTTCTGTATGTTTCTTAAATTTGCATTGCTAAATATTATCTTAGTGTTGGATTTGTTGATAAGTGTGACTAATTTCCAATATTAGTCTTCAGTATTTTTGCAAATTTCTTGCTCCCTTTACAACATAGATCCAATAGAAGCTGCAAATCAACAGGAAAGAATGGAGGTTGCAAGAAGAAGATTGCAGGAGCAACAAGATGCTAAAGCTGCGAAATTTCTTGAGGACAAAATGCTGGTCAGTAACTGAAACTGCTCAGCAATAATAATACAAACATACATACTCACATGCAGACGGACAGACAGATGGACATACAGACTGAGCATTTTCTTGGGCGCCCCAGGCTGTTGGGCTCTTTTTAAGCAGCAGCCACGATTAAAAGACAAATAAATGACAGATAATTTGCTTTTGTTATGGAACCATCTTCTTGAAAGCTTAACCCTCTAATCCCTAATGTACAGTTCCAGAAAAAATCCATACCCACCCCACGGAAGGTCAATGGAAATTCCTAGAGGGAGGGGGATGTTAAAAGTCAAAATTTTAGAAGCAAAATATGAAGCTTAACTGGAATTTCCTGGGGGGGGGGGGGGGGGGGACAGGGAATGCAAAACAAAAAACCTTCCGTTGGGTGAGCATGGATATTTTCTGGAACTGCACAATTGTGATGAACATCTCATTTCTCCTTATGATGTTCCTTCTTGATCAAACATACAAGTTATGAGAATAAACAGAGTCATCACCAAAGGTGTGTTTTGATATCTAAAGAAATTCTCCCAATTAGTGCCATACAAATACTGAGAAAAACAGTGAGGATAATATATACATGTATGTTGAGATTGGGGCTTAAATGGTTAAACAGGAAGTTCTATAACTATAAATTAAAGGACCTTGGTCTCTCCACTGACAGCTCAGTTGTCATTCAACCGAGCTAGAGAACAGAGCTCAAAGAGCCTGTAGAGGTCATAACATGTAGCTGACAAAATAACCTCCAATGGTGGGTTTATGGGTGTTTTCTAGAACAACACAGTACTAAATTACACTTGACTTTATTTTTATTTTCAATACAAGGAAGAAGAAAACAAAAGAAGAGAGCGAGTAGCAGATTGGGACAGGCATCAACAAGGAAAGGGATATCGCTCTAAAAGATTCAAGTCTCCTGTAAATATATTTTTGTAGCTTCTGGTATTTATCACACAGCGTCTCTGTCCTATTTTTCTGCGGTAAAAATGTGTCAAAGCCAATAAATGAATAAATTTTGCTTAAACCTGTGACCCTCAGATTCTGGATTGAATTGGAATTTGGAAATGTCAAGGAGAGGGGAAAACTGGAGTACCAAGAGAAAAACCTCTTGGAGCAAGGACGAGAACCAACAACAAACTCAACCCACATAATTTATGATGCCAATTCCGGGAATTGAACCAGGGCCAATTCTTGGTCGGAGGCGAGTGCTCTCACCACTGCACCATCTCTGCTCCCCAACTAATTCAAGCCAAGCCAAGCCAATTCAATCTACACAACAGTAAATAAATATTGTTTCGAATGCTATACATTTTCAAATCACCCATGTGAATGTTCAACAAGCTTGTGGTAAATTTAATGACCATTGATTAAAATTAAAGTTGTCTTGCAAACTGTTTTTAATTCATTTTCAGCAGGATGATTCAACTGAAGCCAGCAATTCTACAACACAAAAGAAACCAGACAAAAAGCCTCTTAGAAGATCAGGTGCAGTGTGCATATTTATTTTCTGTAATAATTTATAAATCTTTGTATAAGAGATCAAAGGAAAATTCAACTTCCACCCCCACCCTCTCTTCCTCCCTCCTTCAAATTCTCATGAAGGATATGATGAAAGAATCATCAAAACTGAATTTCTGTTCAAAAGTAATAATTTGTCTCATGATTGTGTAGCATACATGTAGGTGTTGATGGCATCACGTTTCAAGTGTTATACAGCTGGTGTTCATTCATCAGGCAATGGTTTTTACTGGGTGTGTAATTCACCCCCTTGATGAATCCCATTTGCAATTAAAGACTCTATTTTCAAAAGATCAGCTTAATGTTCATAAGTGATATATTAAGTGATTTAAAATTGCTTTGCAGATCACAACCCCTTATCCGGCGATGGAGGTGGATTTAGTTATAGGCCACCAAGAAGAGGTAAACACTTAGAACTGTGCATTTTCATGCCATAATCATCCCACAATGTATCTATTGGCAGTAAGCTTGAAGGGGGTTGGGTGAACCCCTTGCTTATGTGCATGGCATTTGACTGTTTTGAAAATTCTGTAGAAAATCCCTTCCCTGTAGCCAAAAAAATGGTCAAGGACAAAGGGTTTTGGACAAGTCTTACAAAGTATGCTATTAACTGTGAATTTCGCATGACCTCATTAATAAGGCCATGTTATCTGTTTACATTGGATAATTATAATTATAATTGCAGACTTCAATATTATTAATATATTGGAGACGGTGTGGGAGAGTAAACCTCCCGCACCCTCCCCCATATATTAATAATATTGAAGTCCACAATTTGTGTCTTACACAAGCTCTACATTGTAAGGGGATGGGGCTCTGGGAGAGGATATTTTTTGTTCTGGTGTACTACATTTCTGTTGCCTGTGTACAAAGAGATTGTAAATACGAATTTGTCCCAACTGTTTTGTCCTTGGTTGAAGATCAGATCCTCTTATTCTACCAGGTGATTTATTCCCAGTTCAAGTATGTACTGAATCTATTAATACTGATTGTAAACCACAGGTTGGGAATGGAAACTGAAGAAAGGCAGATCAAATTAATGCTCTACCACATTTATCAGGGTCACTCCTTGGTTTTGACATTTTTTCTGGCATTTTTTCTGTGAGCCCAAGACTCTCTGTGCCTTACAAAAATGACTCTCAAGCTGGTTTTGTGCCAAACTTTGAAACTGTGAGACTTGTGGAATTTTGGCTAAAGGTTTTTGAAAGACCATTTGCCTTGTCCCCTATTGGAGATTTGCACGTGTGCACAACTAATTTGTGTTTTACAATAACTGTCAAATTCCCATGAACTGACTTGCTCATAGCTGTTATTTATAAGAGTATGGACAATAAAAATAACGTAGATGTAGCGGGTGCGCTAGTTTGCTCAGTGGAACATAAAGCCAACTCTGCTCGCACTTGTTATTGTAAAAAACAAATCAATGTCAGTCTTCTATGGTCTATACTCCTACAGACAATAAAATGACGACACAAAATGACGACACAAAATGTCCAAACATGCCTGTGAAACTGTGGTTCAACTTAAGTTCTGAGCATTTCATGCCATCATTTTATGGTCTATAGAAGTACAGACCATAGAAAACTGACGTCTATTTGTTAATATAAAATTACATTTCAGGTGCTGGTGGCGGAGGAGGATGAGGTTAGGTTTACACACAGTCCCTGGACACCAACAATGCCATGAATATGGTGACAGCTAAACGGTTTATAATCATAATGATATTTTATAGATTCATGCTTATAAAGTTAACAATGGGCAATGGGCACCTCAGCAAATATTAGTTTTAAATTTAGTTACTGTATTTCCTATTAAATAGATCCTGCAAATCAAAATGCACCAAGCTGTGTGTAGCTGCACATAACAGTGATCAAATCACGTATCTTATAGGGTGCCTCGACCAACATATCGACCAATACATCGGTCAATATGTTGGTTGTTACTCAGTCGACACGGGACCAATATGCCGCTTGGCTATTGACCGAGGAGTAGTAGGAAATAGAGACTTCTGGCACAGACTGAAGCGACTTAACGGAGCAACACTCCATTTACTCTATTTCCCTCCCCAGCACTATGTCGAGTTGGGCGAAAACATAGTACTGGGGAGGGAAATAGAGTAAATGGAGTAACTCCTGTTAAGTCGCTTCTGTGCCAAAAGTCTCTATTTCCTACTACTTGAGGGTCTACCGCTTGCTCATGGATGTGTAGGTCGAGTATCCATTGCTGTCGACTGATGTATAAACAATAATATCATAAGATACTGTGATCAGAATGTAAAATGGATCTTTAAAACTTGCAAGAGAGATTTGATTTCAAAACTTCAAAATGTCTGAGTATGTATACCTTTAGAAGACCCTTTGTTTTCATAACCTGTTGGTGTTAAGGTGGATTGTGTGATGTAAAAATTAAAGTGGAACTTCTTTTACCTCTGTAAGATAACAGAGTTCATGATATCCATCTTTTAAACACACGCTTTGTGAAAAGGTGGATTGATGCATAAGGTGATCGAAGCTCTTATAATTTAATATGTACAACATTTTGAATTTCAATTTATCGGGTTACTTTTAATAATTATTTATTGAGAATTTTAGCTATATGAGACAAAAGCTTTTTGAAATGTTATCATTGGGTCTGTCAGTGTTTCAACTTAACTTTTGGAAATGTATCGTAAAAGTAGATGACTTCAACTTTTTCAAGAGCAAATTAAATAAAGGGACTTTGCCCAGATACTGATTTTAATCCAAAGAGTTTAACTTTCAGAATGCAGTGTTTTTGTACATCAAAAGGTGCCGTCTAAGGTAATAGCATAGCCTCCCACGCAGTCGTTTTTAGGGGACTTGGGGAGGAGGTAATTCGAGTCCCCTAAAAACGACTGCATGGGAGGCTAGAATAGCATGGTTTTTAATTGAGTATCCAAAGTATTTTGTGTTTACTTTGCTTTAATACTTTACTTCGCTCTGTGATTGGTTCGCAAACTTGCGCCACTTTCTTGACCAATGAGAAACAAAACCAAAACCAATCGTGACTTGCTCGCACGCGTTTTCCCGCCCTTGGTGCCAGTTACATGTATTTGCTTTGAGTTCTGATTGGCTCATTGCATTGTTTACATCTGTTGTGACCGGCCAGACTTATTACTTTGGGTTTGGCTTCACAGCACTCAATTGAAAACCACTCTTTAGATATTAATATGAAACTTTTTAAAAGGCGAAAAATCTTATAGAATTATTTTTAAAAAAGCACCTAATGTTTTTGGCTTGTTGAGAACCCCAGGTGCTTTTTTAGATATCTTTTTATAAGTTTTCAAATCCTTTTAAAAAGTTTCATATTTTAACAAATAAAATATGTTTACTTAATAGTATATTTACATAGAAAGATTTACAATGTGGTTGATATTTTAGAAATAGCTCACATGATTCCTGCATGTTCAGTCTGTGATATTAAAGGGGAAGTGTCATGGGGTTTTGGTATCTTTTGATAAAAATGGTGAAATAAGAGCTTCAATCAACTGCCAAATAATTCTAGAATGACGAGAGGAAAGAAATCAACTCAATTCTTGAAAGGAACAACTCGTGATCTGTTCTAGCGCATTTTGGAAACAAAAATGCGAGAACTTGAAAAACATTAGCCTAACATTTTTCAAGTTTCAATCCATACCGACCTACTCTGTCTCTTGCCAGAGGCACTAATCAACAGTTTTATTGCGCTGGGGGATAATTTATAACACACTTGACAATTATTTCTTTGTTTCTACCTGACAGACAAACATTTTTGGGTTTTGAAATGACAACAAATTTGCGTGATACTTCCCCTTTAAGTCTTTCTTTTGTGATCAGCTGTTAATAAAACAACAAGCTATAAATTTCCACAATGAAAACTAAAATCATGATTAATGTATTTCAACAAAGTACAAACTTTAAACAATGATGTAGAGACAATAAATTAGTATGAGACACAATAGCTTTTGTGGTTTAGTTTTCTTTTATTATGATTCATTTTTACAGGCCCAACTCTGTACAAAGAGAAAGCAAATGGTTAGAGTAAAAATAATTATTGTAACATGACATTTCTTTGACTCTTAAAGGAAGAATAAATTAAGAGATATCACATGTGCTAAATGTGTGACGAATAAAAAAATATAACTACGGTACTAACTGTTTTATTGCATCTTCCAAGCTTCTGATATAAGTTGGAAATTAATCAGTTGAGATTAAGCTGAAATTCCTTAAAAATTAATGATAGCTAAGTTTACCAAAAGGCTATTTTTAAGTGATCTAGTAATTGTATGTTACATCTATTGATTATCTTAACAGTATTACCCTGTTAGCAGAGTTGCTTCAATCTTTTCTAGATAAGTTGCCCTCCTCTTTCCCAGCTCATCTAGGAAAGATTAAAGCGCCTCTGCTTGCAGGGTAACCAGTTTGTGCAGGATTGTCAAAAGTAACTGGCTGCCAGCAAACATATTAATTACCACCTACTCCCTCTCTTGGTCAGCTACGGTCTGTTTGGCATTTGCTGGCTATTTAGCATGGCATTTCTATGTTCAGCCATCTGGTTATTTTCAAAACAAATTTTCTGACAACCCCAAGCATGCCCTTGAATGGTTCTGTTTTGCAAACTAGAATGTTGCTGACTTTACCAATTCTGTTATTTTCAATGATACTATCTAACCTTTGATTGTATCCCTCAGTCTTGAAAATTTGAACTTGTTCAGTTGTTTTCTGAGATGCGTGCTCAGAATGTTGATTGCAGCAAGAAACAAATCCTAGGATAAGTGTTTGACTTTTCAGAGTTCACACAACTTTTAAATGCGTTAGTTACAGGAAAGGAACCAAACAAACGGCAGGGAAATAATTTATATGCCAACCCATAAATGTGGGTATGTTCAATAAGATACATCTCATTGCATAGCAATGGTACGTTATAAACCCAATTATGACTGTCTCTGTTGAAGGTAAGACAGTGCATGCAATAATTACCAATGACTAAAAAAATTGCTTACAGTTAACAATATTTTGGTAAAATAATTATATAAACAGACAACTTTGTATGAAACTATTAATGGTTATAAGAGTAATAGATTGGACGGTTTTGTGCAAAACTACATATAATTAATTAACATCATCTCTTGTGATTTGGCTTTAGTTTTTTGGGTATATACAGACCTGTCAATTAAACATGAAATTCATCTTTGACTTCATAAAATCTACAGACATGTGGATGTTATAACCTCATTGAAATAAATATTAAGTAGAACTTTGTTTTACTTCACTCATTTGGAACGTTAGGTTAAAAGTTGTAAAAAGGGAGACTAAAAAATGTTTTCTTTGCAATCAGGAAGTTTAAACATAAGTTGCCTTCAGCACTACATGTCTCTTGTCCTCATAGCTTGGTACCATAACTGGTGGAGCTTGTTGAAGAGGGATCTGTAATTTAATCAATATTAAAGTCAATGATTATTAAGATCAACATTACTTTTATCAAACAATGACTTAACATATTTAAATTATTGCTAAATAAGTCTGCCAGCTAAGATCCACGGGGGACCTGGGGGGGATTCCTGCTTTAGTAATATAGGTATGTGCGGCCCAAAAGGGTATGGTCTTTGAGACATTTGGGTCTGAAATAGGAGTGTGACCATTTGATCAAAGTTATGACTACAATTGAGCATTCCTTTCATCTGGTGTTTGTAATTTATTAACTAAGTTGCCTTACATTTCAATCTGTAAAATGTGATCAAATGAGTGCTGGTGAGCAATACTGTCCAAACATCTTTCTTATTGTTATAATTTGATCCAAGTGGAGATTAATTTATCTGGTGTAATTTATACAATATTCTCTCACCTCTTTGTATCTGCCAACTGTTCCCTTTGCGCTGGATTCAAGTTGCTGTCTAATCAACTGCATGCCCCTCCCACTTGCTATTTGGAGTGGAGTGCTTCCAGAGAAGGCTGACTCACTAGGGTCGGCACCACAGTTGAGTAGTTCACTAATGACGTCAACATTCTCTGCTTCTACTGCATGGTGGAGAGGTGTGCGACCACTTTTGCCATCCTAGGAGGAAAGTTTTTGAAAAACACAGTGTTATTTATTTTTTTATTTAAATAATGTGAGGCTCAGCAGATATTTTGTATATGAGTCAACAAATGCTTGAATAAGAAATACAGTGGAAAGATTGGAAGATTTGGAGAAAGAAAGGTTTGTTGCATTATTAGAGTGTCTCTGCTGGTTGTGATGGGGGGTTGGGTGGGGTAGGGAATTGGTGGGAATCGGGAAAGGGGGGTCCTTAGTTGGACTTCTGCAGTCAAAACAATAGAACAAATTAGTGTCTTTCGTACCCCGACTACAGGGGCGGATCCGGAAAACCATAAAGAGAGGACCGAAGAAATCCCCCCTCCCACCCCACTGAAATGAAATGAAAATTAATTCACATTCACAGATATTCAACAAAAGTTAAGGCTTCAGAACACAGACCTTAACAGGATTTTTAAAAACAATTGATTACATAATATCATTCAAAAGACAGTTACAAAATCCTTTTTAAATATACAGCTGTACAAGAAAAAAGGGGTGCCATGGCCCCCTCGCACATATAAGGTGTACTTGTTTTGAAAAATTTGTTGGCTAATATCTACCTTGCAATTGACATTTGCACCATGTTGAGCCAAACATCTTACAGTCCCGGCACATCGAGCAAATACTGCTTCATGGAGAGGAGTAAATCCACCAAAATTCTTTAACTCAAGGTCTACTCCATTTGCCACATTAAAAAGTTGTTCCAAGCATTCTGTATATGACCTTTGGCAAGCCAGATGAGTTGGTGTGTGACCATTTCTATCCGGCATGTTTGCGTTTGCACCAGCAGTTATCAGTTTTCCAACAATCTTAGCTTGTCCTGTTATTACTGCTAGGTGAAGAGGCGTCTGCTTAAGGTTGTTATAGATGTCCAGCGTCAAGCATGACATGAGGTCAATAAGGTATTCTATAAGCTTAGTATTGCCATGTGCAATAGCTATGTGAAGTGGCCTGTGTTGAAAAAATGAGTTGTTCAGTTGATTGAGTGGTGCAGAATATAAACAATAATAAAAATAGATCAACATAATCATCATCACCATCACTTTGATGATGATTATGATGATAATGATGATGATGATGATGATGACGATGATGATGACATTTTATTATAATATAATCAATTATTCAGTATTTTATTTATTGTTTTCATTTTAAATTGAATGTCTGATCTATAAGAGGGAATTAGGTTAGGGGATAGGGGTAGGGCATGAGAAAATGTGATCTGGAGAGTGAGGATGGGTGATCATTTACTAATTGAATAGTGGAAAGGAATTTCTCAGGGGTAATAGTGCGAGACTAAAATTGTGATTACTTACGTATCTCCATCTTCATCTTGAAGTGCAGCCAAGTGACATTCTGAAGCTGACAAGAGGCTCAGTAGCTTTGGCTCCGGGCTCATTGGTGTTCTAGGTTTTTCTGGTTCTGGAGCTAAACAAGAAGGAAAAGACTTGTATGTAAGTGGTGAATTGAAAACTGTTTCAACTTTCACACGACCACCAACCAATTGCTTAGTCAAATTCAAGCAAAAGAGACAAATATGGGGGGAAAATGAAGTGACATCCATTTGTACAAGGATAACAATATTCCAATGCAGGAATTACTTCTGAAGACAGCAAAAGATACCAGTTTAGAGAAATTTCTATGCTCATTTGCATCCTTCCAATAACTTACTTACTATAAGACAACACCAATTGTATCCAACTTCTCATTGTTGGAGGTTGGTGTTCCTGTGGAACAGCCACAGCCAACTATCATTAATCATCTCTAAAGTAATTGATTGACTGCAGAGCACATATCCGTAGTTAGTTGACTTCAGCTCGATAGCTTCTGCTGTGGTTGGAATTAATCCAAGTTTAGCTTTCTCACAGATCCAAATTTTCTGTTTTATTTGGGTTTTTTTTTTGTTTTGATTGGAGCAATATTGGCTTTGACCCAGAAGTGAGTGGGTTCCCTAACTTGGTTACATCTCAAATCAATTATTATGAATTATCAATAAAACACCCGCCAAAACAGTTTCTTTGAGCGCGATTGTCACGTGACAAAGACGGGAAGTTCGTAGAGGGTGGTGTCGAAAGGGAATTTCCCGGATAAGGAAGAATGAGTGAATTTGAAAGTAAAAATCACACACACATGAGATTGCATGTCGCCCCAGTTTCGAAGATACTTTAAAAATGTAGCTATTAAACGCGAACAAACTGAAGAAATACTAATTCTTGACATGTTTAAGTTCCATAAGCAAGGAATGGTATTTGCAGACTATGCAAATTAGTCGATGTCGCATTGTAATATAAACACTTGCCAATATTAAAACAAGAACTTTTATCATGCAATTTCATACAGTCGGCACAGGTTTCTTGTTGCTTTATTCCCTGTAAAACTTAACAATAAGTTAAGTACTAAGCTTAACTAAAAATACTTGAAAAAGTACAGTACACGTAATTTTCATTTGATTTTCTGTTGAATTGCGTGTTATCTTACCTTGTACTAAATTTGTCCTTGGTAGTATAGTTCGATGCCGTTTCGGGGAAGGTTCTTCCTTGGTTGAGTACAAAGAGTCCGAATTAACAGATTTTGTAGGAATTATAACATTCGTGGATGGTGTTTTACGCTTCTCTGTAAGTCTTTTCTTTACATTCTGATGACGTGAAGAACTTGCTGTCGTAGCAGAATTTCTACCTTGTTTTTGCTTGACAAAATCATCGTCTGATCGATGAGATATTTCCCCAACAGAAACCTGCGAATGAACTCTTGGATCATAAACCACCCCTGTTTGCCGTGTCATCGGGGAAACTCTCGCAGTTAGCTTGCGTTTGATCGCGTCTTTCGTCGTCATTTGAACAGAATCCGCCAGGTTCGTCCTTTCAACGGAAGTGAGATTTAGTCCATGTGCCGTAAAATCAACGGTAGTGATCTCCATCTGACAACTTTGATCAATAGTTTGGTCTGTGCTTGTACCGCTCACCATTTATCAGGGCCAAAATATCGCTACTTTTAGCGCTACAGCTTTTTGTAAATTGATGAATGTTAAAAGTGCAAGCACCCCCGTGATTCCCCGAGCAACTGCGGATGGTTAGAGAAGCTGTATTTTTAGCTCAACCATGTTGTAAGCCAATCAGAATAGAGAATGTTCAATGACAGGGACTTTCCCACTTTCGCTTTCAAGTGACTTCCTGTATTCACTTTTTATTTTTTCCGTGCGGATTTAAAAGTGTATCAATGCTAAAAGCAACGATCCTGCTTCAAGCTCTGAAGGTATATTTTTGGGAAATTCCCTTGGATGTGATCCCAAAATGGAATAGAATAGGAAAACATTTTTTGTGTGTTTTTAATAATGTACTTTGTTGGTCACGCAATAATTAGCGTGACTTAAGACTCTGTACTGCCTTCCCAGCTTCCTTTCTGATCTATCCCGCAAAACGTTTATTATTTTTCTTGCAATTCAACCATTTATTTGACGAGTGATCGTTGCCGTGACACTCAGATAAAACAACAATGTATCATTACCCATTTTTCCTATAATTTCAGACAATTTTATAAAATAATTATAAGAATTCTAGAAATTTCTTCCATGTAGGCCGGTTGCCCTAAAAAATTTGGCATCCTCATCTTAAACTTGCATATTATAAAACATATTCTCCTTGGAGTATTTATATAATAAAGTGGAAATTCTCGAGAATATACCAGATCTCGCTTTATTTTTTCCTTCTGTTTACCAAACATCCCGCAGCTCACCCCCGCAAGGTAAGTCTTGCAAATGTTTGGTTGCTATGACATCACAAACGAACTGTCAAGGTTAGTTTAGGGTCACGTGATCAAGCGGTAATGGCGGCGAGCTCAAGCAGAACTTTGCGTAAAGAAAGATTGTGTATTACTACACGAAAACTTGATGGTTGGTTTTTGTTAGAAAGGTCTGTCATTAATATCATATACAAATGTCCTTGGTAATGCATCGGAGCACTGCAATATCTTCGTCAAGTTTGCATCGGGGAACTGGCGGTTTGAAAACTTCGTATAATTCTGGTAACCGTACAGTAGCTGGTTCAAGTTCGGTTGGTACAACTTCGACGTATAACGCTTCAAGGACCGCAAAACAAGCACATTCCACGCTTCGTCGACCTCTTCCAAATGGCCCAGGTCCACTACCAGATCGGTTTAAGGTGGACACCGGTAGATCTGGTCAGTCTTCGACGGTGAAATATGTCGCTTCTGGATCTACTAGTACTACGAGGGATCGACCGTCGCATAATCACGTTAGCAATCAAAAATCTGCTATCGATTCTCCAAGTAACCGAAGGAAAGCCTCAAACGACTCTGGATATTTGAGTGGGGGAAGGGACAGTACTTTCCCAAATTTTAGATATGGAGATTTGAGGTCTAGTGGTCGAAAGTCGAAATCATTATCAAATCTTTCCTCAAAAGACGAAACGAACGATTTATCAAATGCATCCCCTTTCAGAACAAGGACTGATTCGTCAGCTACTCGTGTGGCTGGCCAGAAAGCAGGTTATCTCTACTCTCAGAAAAGTCGTGAACATGATCATTTAGACTCGAAACACACTTACAATACCAGCAGCGGAAGCAATATTTACTTATCAACAACACACTCTGACTACAAAGATCCAAAGGAAGATAAGAAGTCGCTGGCCAAGATCGGCCATTCTTATGTGTCCGACAAGGATTTATCCAACGGCTATCCTGGCAAGAGTTACAGTGCGCGTAAAGAGACCATAACTGCGATACCTGGAAACGATCTCAAATGTCCAAGGAAGTCGTCGTTGAGTTCATCAAATTCATCTCCCTCGGTAAGTAAATATATGCTAATGAAAAGTTACGCTACACGTATAAGCTGAGGTTATTGAAGCATATTATTAGAAAATTTAAGTTAACAGTTTATTGTTTTTGTTGTTTCATTATTACAAGTACATGTGCTACATCAGTAACAGTTCAAGTTACACATCAAGATGTAAAGTGATTTTTTGCGATTGTTAAATAAAAGATTAATTTCGTATCATATCATGTTCCAATCAAAAAAAAAAAACATTGTCAAAGAACAGCGACAAAGCTTTTCTCACGCGCCATTTTGCAACTCCACTTGTTACTTTACACCTGAATTGTCTCTGGACAAGAGAATTTTTGCCATGGTATAATATTGTTACCATAGAAACTAAACCATCATGATGAAATTTATTGTTGAATGTACCACAATACCAGGTAGCGCAGCTGTTCAGAAAAGTATGCAGCAGACTATTGTCACATTTTCATGGTCAATGTTGATTAGCCAAACTTTTTAACTCGCAGATTTAATCAAACGTTTGGTAGTTGAACATCCAAATATTTCCATTCATTCAATATAATTTGCTGCAATATAAAACTATCAGTCAAAATTGCAGGAGTACAACGACTAATTTGGCTTCTGAAAGAACCTGATTTTCATGAAAAAAGCTGATAAAACTGTGATGTTGTCAGCTGAGTTGTTAAAATATTATTTTAGGAATGTGTATGGAAGTATCATTAACCACACATAAGAACCAGACAAGGTATTAATGTTTTTTTTTGTTTTCTTGATTGATGGGTATAAGTAGATCTAGGCAGATGTAAACTGATATATAATTTTTGGGAGGGAGAATGGTGAAAATGTTATGTAAAAATTAAAACCTGAATGAACCTGTGATTATTAAAACAGTTTTAGGAATGAGTGAGGTTTTTAGTTTTCCAAACAATTCCTTACATGTACAAGTGATGTATTGTATTGTGGGAATCCTTATCATGTTTAGCCCGGCTTCAAGGAGCTCTGACTCACTCAGGTGGACTTATCATGTTTTTGAACTTCTTTGTTGTGCTAATTTTGTTTCTAGTTTTGAATTCTCTGATAAGCTAAGTATAGGAATGGTAATGTTCTGCCTTGAAAACAGTTTGTCAGATTAAATTATAAGTTCTCAACATAAAAAATGACCAATAACATCTCAACTTTGTTGACAAATCAGGTTAACAACGAGAGACATATATACCACCTACAGTGGAACCTCGAGTTAACGAAGTTTCTTGGGACCAGCCAAATTTGTTTGTTAAATTGAGGGTTTGTTATATCGAAAACCTCGATATAACAATCTTGAGGGGAAATTAACAAAATGTTCGTTATATCGAGGTCATAGTTAATGATTGATTTTTAACACAGGTGACTTCTGTCATGCAATTCAATGCTATTTTGGTCACCCAGAAGTGCCGTGTTTCGGAGAGGCAATTCATTTAGTATGCTGGCTTTCAGTAGTAATTGTTTTCACTTTGAGCAGACGCACAGCTTTTGTTTACAAAAACACGGCACTTTCAGAGTGTTGATCTGTTCAGCGTTTCTCTTCTGTCGCGTGTTGACATTGCAATTCGTTATATTGAGGTAGATTTTACGTTTGGGCTTCCGGATTATGTTCGTTTTATCGAAGAATTCGTTATATCGAGGTTCTATTCCATACATTTTACTGTATCTTTGGCTGGGACATTAAGAATATCGTTCGATATATCGAAGACTTCGTTAAATAGAGGTTCGTTAAATCAAGGTTCCACTGTACTGACGTTCCACAATTCATTTGACTCTGAAGATGACTTCCGCTAAGGTTGTCAAAACGTCAGTCAATTAGTCACCTCAGGACTACACTCACCTGGATGATCATAATTTACTTATAAAAACTATTTCTCATGTATGGCAACCTGAATGTATAAGAACATGTATCTTATTGGATGTTTTGGCGTGTAGTATCAATGTCTATATTTTTACTCGTCGTTTGTATTTTGACTTGCCTGTGTGCTTTTCCCCTATCATATGGCAATGTATTAAGTGGAGTTGGATAATAATTTTCCTTATCATAGAACATAACTCCTTGGCTTGCAAATATGCAAAATTAGTTTGAGCTATACTTTGTACACCAAACCAGGATTTGAAGATAATTTAGTGGAAATTGTGTCATGTGGCTATGTGTATTTATAATCATCAGTTTTTATTTCTTCACGTCTTTAGTTGAGAAAAAATAATCAGGTATAATCAGCCAACTTTGAATAACATCTTTATGGAGCACATGCAGTACATCAATATGTGCTAAACCACAGGGAATGTTTCTTTAAAAAGCCCTTGTCAAACGGCGCATGATAGTTGATGATAGTCGATGATAGTTAAAGCGCACGTGCTCGTTTGACCACCAAGTATCATGCGCTATCATAGACTATCATCAACTATCATTCACTTTGACCGTGTTAAAATTCTTCATGATAGTTGATGATAGTTTTTCCCGTTTGACCACGCACATGATAGTTGATGATAGTTCTTCGGTCAGCTGTTTTCTCCACCAGCGCTCTCAAGATTAATTTTCAGGTAGTTCTTCCAACAACTGAAGGAAAACGAAGCAGACAGCTGCTTTCTTTCGCCGCGAAAAATTCATCCCTGCAAAGTTTTGTTTGTGATGTAGACACTCGACAGGTGCCTGACATTAGAAGCTCACGGTAAAACTATCATCAGCTATCACAAGTTTCTTTGAGCCGTTTGACCACCTGCTTGATTGTTGATAATGGTGGATGATAGTTTTGACTATCGTCAACTATCATCTACTATCATGCGCCGTTTGACCAGGGATTAATAGGGTGAAATGTTGAATCAATTGGGTAGTTTTGACTGACTGTTGCTAAAACCGTCAACAGTCAGTGGAAGAGGAGGCATTAGGTCTGAGTGGTTTGGGGTTCTGAGGTCCTAGATTCAAGTCCTGCTCTGGCCACTACATTAATAATTGTTTTTCAGTAACCCCGAGTTTAACTCCTAATGACCACACTGGTAATAGCCAGCTCACTGGTGTACCCAGTAGGGTGGTGACAACAGTGCATGGTAGACCTTCAGCTTAGTGGTCAGCCTGAGTCCTCTACATTCCCAGACATTCTCTCAGAGTCTCCTCCTCCCTACCCCCCCCCCCCCCCTTCCTTAAAAAACAAAAAACAATGGCCTTGGCAACCCTGCTTTTAGTTATAGCATCAATGTTCAATGCTTGTGAAAGGGTGTTCTAGTTGTGGTCATCTTTCACTCCAAAGTATGAACATCATCGTCATCAATAACCAACTGGTCTGCCTCCTGCCAGTTGGGATTCTTAACCATAATTATTATGTTCTATAAATATTTGTTTCTGTCCTGTTTATTTCATTATCTCTGAAAAGTCCCCCCAGGGAAGAGGATAGTTAATCTTTAAATATTTTTAAACACCTATTGTACAGGTGGAGTGTTAAAAAACAGAAAATTGTTTTACAAATTACCAGTTTTCAAATCACTTGATAATATTATACAAACAAATCTTTTTTAGTAATCAATTATTTATGTTCACCTCTGGTTTGTCTCTCTTTTGGGTTATATTCTTAATCTTTTATTCTGTGCATAGAATCATGTTAAATTTATTTAGTACTTACAACCCATACAATTTTTGCTAGAAAATAAAATTGTTTCTTATTTTGAACTTGTTACCTCATATTGGCATTTAACTCTTTCCAAATTTATTTGTGAATACATCAGACGTTTTGATGGAATTCTGCCAATTTACTAACAGGTACATTTGTCAGATATTTAAATTAGTTTGTACATTTTGCATATTTCAATATATTTAGTAATAATTCCTACATGTAACTACAGTTGTAGTTGATGCGTAACTTAAAATGTATTGCAGTCCACTTAATTCCTAAACCACGGCAACAGTTCTTCATTACTGTGATTTATTGTACTGCAGTTTTGGAGTTTTGATGACATTAGTTTTTCAATCCATTATAATTGATCCATTGAGACACAGTCAGCAAACTGCAGTGGCCTCTGAAGGTGAATTTGTTCTCGTTTTGGGAATTTACTTCTGTATTTTGTGGGTGTTTTTGGCCAAACGAAACTTTCAATCGTTCAAAGATGTACCATCCCACGTTAGTGGACGACGAAAGGCTGTTTCCAACTTCAAAAGAATTGTAGTGGTAAGCTGATTGTCTTGGAATTCAACTGGGAAATGTTATGTCTGGCATCAAGTTTTCCCAATGACCAATGTTTTCTTTCTTTTGTAGCCAACTGGAAGAGGCAGCTCTGATGGTTTGGTAGGTTTGCGTAATTTAGGAAACACGGTAAGCATCATTACAACTTACTTATACCTAAGATATATTTAAAGGAAACTTTTGACAATAATCATTGTTGTAATGCTTCTTCCAAAAGGGACATATATGGCTTTTTTGGCCAAGAAATTGAACAGTATTGCTTTGAATTAATGCCAAGTTTTAGTGTCATGTAATATTGATTTCTAATGTTAAACGCTATTAACTATGTTCTAAAATTTGATGACAATTTTTAGTGACAGTTTGATATTGTGGTTAAATCCTTTAAAATTCAGTCATTGGGTTTAAGCAAATACAGATCCACCTGACATATTATAACATCATACCTGACAATCTATCAATCTATAGTGCATTAATCTTAGTGCTATATAAATTTAATTTATTATTATAAATTAATATTATTATTATTATTATTATTATTATTATTATTATTATTATTATTATTATTATTATTATTATTATCAGGCAAGTTTGAAGCATATTTCTGACTTTTTTGGCAAAATTTAAAACCAAACGCCTATTCAGGAATCCCTTCAATATTTGCCAAACTTGGGAGTCAAGAGATGAAAAACTGTCCTAGATGGGAAAATCTTCACTATATGGAAAACTGGTCAAAATTAATGTGAATCAGTAGTTAAGAATGAGTTTCCAGTATAAATATATCTGTCCATTTTCCAGTCTCAAACAAGGGAAGATCAGATTAATGGAAAGTGGTCTTTAAATTCACATTTTAGGCAGGTTTTGAAATCAGAACAGTTCTTTAAGGCTATGTAATACAGAGAACTTTTTCTTGCAACTTGTTACTCGACAAATGTTGTGTTATAAGATGTGATTGTTCACAACTTGCAACGCAACATTTGTTGCCTGACAATTCAGGGTCTGTTCTTCAAATTAAAGCAGTACTTAAAAATCCAGACTTAGCCAGTTTCAACTGTTCAATTAGTTTATGAATGCCGATTCCCGTATTATTTTGTCTTTTTTCCTAAGATTTGTGCACTTAAAACATCTTGAAGTGACACAGGCCTCTTGAAATACCATCGATTTTGCTGTCTACAGTCTATTACCTGCCAATTGCATTACTAGAAGTGAAATATTTGATTAAATTATATTGATATTTTGTACTGTCAGTAACATTGGACTTTTGTCTCCCCCCCACCCGTCCCCACTCATCCTGGAAGCAAGCAGAGGGACCCATCCCATGTTGCCTACTTATAACGTTACCACAAAACATCTTTATACAATGCTAAAAATTAGCAGTGCAGATGTATTTTGAGCAAATGAATCACAAACGTCAGGTTAACTCTTAATCCTGGAATTGAATAAAAAAATCTAAAACTTGTTATGCAAAAATTACAGAGAGATTTAGGGCTAAACGTTTCGGAGTCATCTTAACTCATTATCAAGAGAAATTAAGTTTGTGAACGCGGACATTTAAATAGGTTAGAGCTGAAAATGAACATACTAATAGATGGTTTAACTTTATTAGTATGTTACAGTCAACCCAGGTCACGCGTGAACAGTATTTCCAAGAATGAAATGAACATTCAAATTTCTCTTTGTAATGTCCAACGTGTGAATGGAATGTTGGACATTTCTCTGGAAATTGTTCCGAAAAAGACGCATTAACTGAAAAAAAGATTCAAAATACTTGGGAAACAATTGTTATTCTTGAAATATTCAATTTTGCAATGTAAAGAAAAATTCATAGCTTTATACCGTCAATAAGCTAGGGAAATTTATACGGGAACTCTGAAATCTCGTTGGCGATTTTCAAAACTGACATGTAAATTTCAAAACTCTGTTCAAATTTCAAAAGTATCGTTCACGCGTGACCTGGGTTGATTGTAATTTCTCTTGATAATGGAGTCAAGATGACTCCAAAATGTTGAGCCCTAAATCTCTCTGTAATTTTTGAATGTCTTTGCTTGAGCAAAACTTGTTATGTTTTTTTTACAGTGCTTCATGAATTCTATCCTTCAATGCCTGAGCAACACACCACCATTAATGGAACAACTGCTGAGAAGTCCTAGCATTAAGGGCAAGCTTGTTCAAGGTGCTTATTAGCAAAGTGATAGCTGGCATACATGTACATATTTGTCCTGGTAGATCATACAGAAGTTGCTGATAGGTTGCTGCATGTGTCTATTAAGGCCAAGAAACAGATTAAACAACTTAAAACAAAATAGCAATGTTGACTGATGTTTCATTGACTCCATGTCATCATTTTCAAAGTTGCCATCGCTTGTTTTTATTTTAAATTGTTTATCAAAAACCTCTGTTAAACAAATTGTAATTTCTGTAAGATAGGCTTGTCCGAATTTCTTCCATAGATAACTAAATTTGTGTATAGATGACAGGTGACCTACATAGCCATGCAATGCTTCAGAGTAGGGCTAGTTTATACAAGTACTCATCTTAATACTGATCTGGCTTGCTAGACTAGAGGTATGTAAAATCCTTTGAGCCCAAAGCTGTATGCTGAAAATTAATGAAGCTGGTGACAGAGGAAGTGAAGCAACAGATTGTTGAAACCCAGAAATTTGTTTCGTCGCTCTAGATCTGTCATTTTTAATAGATTAATTAAATGTAATTCCAATAATTAACCATGTATGACGTAGCATTTGAAGGTTATATATTAATGATATGTGCATTTGACAAATAAAAAAAATAGCTCAGACCTAGAAGCGTGATTTTGTTTTCTTGTTTTTGACACAATAATCATTTCAGTTTTTGTTCCACAGCATTTGCGGATTTGATCAAGTCAATGTGGAAGTCAGGCAGTGCTGATGCTGTTTCTCCTCACACATTCAAGACTCAGATCCAAAGATTTGCTCCGCGATTTATGGGTTACAAGTGAGTTTTTTTTTTATCGTCATGCCTTGGAAGCGCCAGGCTTTATCTGGGAAGCATTTGTTTATAACAATAGTCAACCTTTGACATGAATAATAAGGGTACTTAAACTTCCCATTGAATAGGAAACAATTATTGGGGTACTTTTCTTCAAGCCCAGCAAATCATTTCAAATGCTGAAAATCTAACTAGAAAAGATGCCATCTCCAACAGATATATTGTACCTGAATTTTAGACACTGGTTAATGGATATTTTTTGCATGCCAGTCTATTCTATTTCCCTCGGCTTCTAGACTGTCATCAAGCATTTCATGAATGTGACATTTTTCTGAAAGCTTTTCCAGTTTTTTTTTCTTTTTTTGGCTGTGTCCACTACGCCATGATTTGTCTGAATTTACTTTCTTTCTGATACTTAACACACTACATGTAATCATTCATCTCTCATACGCCAACCTTGCTAAACAAATTACATACATCATCATCATCATCATTGCATTTTATGTGTATAACAAATAATTATTACAAATATACAGCAAGTTGTTAGATGAGGAGACCTCAGGAAACCACCAGGCTTATACTTGGAGAGGCCACCTCTACATCACAATATTAAACAAGATAAGGGCTGCGAAGGAGTGCGGCAGAATCTAACTCAGAAATTATTATCTACAGAAGCGGGCTGTGCGAGCAGTTACAAATTCAGAATATCGAGCACATGCTGCTCCTCTTTTTTCTAAACTGAAACTTTTAGACATCTTCCAAATCAATACCAGGTCGATATTGCTAAATTCATGTTCCGCTACCACAATAATCTGCTGCCTCCCCTTTTCCTCAATCTGTTTATGACGAACAGTCAAGTCCATTAAAATGACACAAGAACAGCCGGTAATTATCGTGTGCATTCCTGTCACACGAACATCAAGAAATTCACAATTCTTTACCAAGGACTTAGGGTCTGGAACTGTCTTCCTGCCTCTCTTACCAATTTGTCTAGCTATCCTATGTTTACTACCGTACTAGTCCATCCATTGAAGTTGTCTTGTAGAATTTCATCATTGTTCAACTAGGGATTTTACTTTAAATTTGTTTATTTACAGCCAGCAAGACGCACAGGAATTTTTACGCTTCCTTTTGGAAGGACTACACGATGACTTGAATCAAGTTAAATCCAAGCAGAAGTACACACAGTGTGAATTTTCAGACTCCCTCAGGTAGGATATGCTTCATTATTTACACTGTAATGTTCTGGCTAGATAACAAACCGAGAGGGCAAGTGATGAACGCGTCATGAAATTTGTATGTATTTGTGTTGTTTGGATGTTTCGCTGATGAAACCTTTGTTTTTTCATCAATTTTAATTTTGTCACTGGGAATATCAATTGAAAGTTAGTATTAATAATATCTTCATTGTATTTTGTAACTTTCAGTGACCGCGAGATCGCAGAAAAGTCATGGCAAAGTTATCTTTCACGGGACAAAAGTTTAATGACTGGTAACTCATATTTTCCCCTTGTCAGGCTTATTACTGTTATCATTTAAAGCCGCCGATTGATCTAGAAAGTGTATTTACATTTTATTGTCCTTACCTCCTCCAGATCTGTTTGTAGGACAGTTAAAAAGCAAGTTGACATTCTATTCATGTAATCACACATCTGTCACTTTTGATCCATTTTGGGACTTATCGTTACCTATTCCACGCGTAAGTATATCATTTTCTAAGTCTTTCAAATCTCCTTTATGACATAGTTAGCCAGCACAGAATATTGGCATTTTCGTCAACCTGATTGGTTCGTTATCGGGGTACTTAAAACAATATAACATAACTGCTATCTTTAGAAAGTCTGCATTTCCCAAAGGAATAAAAAAATTCTACAAGTTCACCTTTTCATGCTTTTGAAAAAAATAATTATTTTTCCTTGGTTAATTATTAATAATTTATTATTAATTGCAGGCATAAAATTGGTAGAAAAAAATTACAAAAAAACAATTGAGCGGCTGAGAACATAACAGTGATGTTGTACGTCAAATTTTGATGACTCAATATTTTGCATCATTTTTCTAGAAAACTCACCTTATTAAACCAGTGGGGAAAAAACAGCAATTTTGAAGGTCACATACTAAAAACTCACACTTTTGAGTAAAGTGAAAAATCAGCCTAAAATTTGACATAAGATGGTTAACTATCTTACAATGAATTAATTTTAGGCTGTCAGCAACTTTTTGTTTTGCTCAAAAGTACCTGAATTTTTGTATGCGGCCTTCAATTTAATCAAAATGAACACTGCTGCGTTGTTTTTTTTTGGTCCAAAACATTTGTTACTTTCTTTCCTTTTACTAGGAAGTGTACTAAAGGTTTCATAATGGTTCTGTCCAAGATTATTGAAATCAATGCCATAAACTAATCAGCTTGTATGCTATCTTTGTTTGTTTGACAGAAGTCTGGCTCTTCATCATCTTCTTCCTTGGCTGGGAGAAGATACAGTGCAGCTGATGATGGTGATGTTGACATCATAGACTGCATGCAGTCTTTCACCAAAGAGGAAGTTTTGGATGGTGATGAACAGCCTGTAAGTTCTTTTTTATTCCCCTTTCATATTGTGAGTTAACACCTTCATTGTAAATAAATAAATCAATTGACTTTGCTTAACAAGAGGGACATATAACAGGCTGTTACAACTGACAAACCTGTGGCCCTCAGATTCCTGATCGAATTGGGATTTGAATGTTGGTTTTTGGAGAGAGGGGGGAAACTGGAGTATGCCAACAAAAGCCTTTCGGAACAAGGAGAAGAACCAACAACAAACTCAACCCAGATATGATAGTCATGCCAGGAATCGAACCCGGGGCACATTGTTGTCATCTTAGCCTCCTGTGCAGACGCTCTTTGGGCTTGTCACATATTCATTCCTTCTCCATGTGGGGAGGAATGAATGGGTGTCAAGCCCAAAGAACGTCTGCGATAGAGGCTAGTGTCATCTATGAGTGTTAACATGTACCAGGGGGGAGATCAGACAGATTCAGCTTGAGTTAATCCAGCAATACTAGTTTTAACTGACTACCATCTTATTTTTCTCTCACAGACGTGTGACAAGTGTAAAGCCAAGAGAAAAGCAACAAAGAAGTTCTCAATCCAGAGATTTCCACAGATACTTGTCCTACGTATCCTCTGCACTGTTCATGGTTTTGTCCGTAGTCACCCTTATTAGCTGCCAGATCACTTTGTGCTCATTGTGTGTAAAGGCAGCTTTTTGACAATACAACTTTGTTGTATGTGACATGTTGACAACCACCTTGTGATACAAATTATTTCGCGTAAATCGAAGTTACAACTAGTCATGCACAACACATAAAATGTCATAGGATTTTGAAAAAATTAATGTTGGAGGGGGGGGGGGGGGGATAGTCTTGAAATTTTGGTGGGGACGTTCCTGATACCAGTTAAGACCAAAGTAAATAATTTTCAATACCCTTTTCCAGACAGAAATCAATAACAGATTTTTATCTTACCTGTATATCAAGAAATGAGAATCCATGTTGATATGTTTGTTGTTTAGAGTTATATGGAGAAACTTGTACATGTACTCAGTGATTTGGATTGGGATAAACATGGAAGTACTTTTTTAAGGATAACTGAATTTTGCATTCCATCTGCACTTGGTCCTTGACACTTCATCACAGATTTGAAGCGTTTTTCTGGATTCAGTTTTCGCTCAAAGCTGCAGTCAAATGTGGATTTTCCTATGAGGCTAGATCTTGCAAAATTTTCTTCAGATCCAGAAAGTAGGTTTACAACGTCTATATGTTCCATTGTTTTAACTGTAGCTTGGTTATTTGACCAATCACAGCAAATACTAAAATGGAATGAGCCAATCATATCACAAAGCAAAAACATTTCACCAGAGTGTCAACAGCGAGAAATCATTCATCCAATGCCAGCCATGCAAATGCATGTAAGCCAAGCTCAGGAAAACCTGCAATTAGTTCCAAGTATAAGAAAATGTGCAACTGGTGCCAAGCTTGGGAGTTTGGGACTCTGTCCTGTTACTCCCCCCTACCACACCCTCTCTCTTCTTTGTAACTTGTTTGCTATCTGTTGTTGTTGTTTTTTCTGTATATTTTGTTGGGTTTTGTCACCATTCAATAAAAAAAATTGTTTTTGGTTGTCTCGTGGGACAAAGTACATGAAACTTAATGGCGGGCGTAAATGCTATCGTCAGACAGTAAAATACTGAATGTGACTGGGCTGAAGGTCTGGTGTTAGCAACTCACCCCTGGTCGGCTGTCCTAAAAAAAATTCACAAATATCGCAGACACTAAAAGTCTCAAAAATGAATTAATATACTGAACATAAATGTGTAACTAGCAAACATATTGCACCTAAACACACCAGAGAGATAAAATATTGCCTGCGAATATGAAGTAACCAAATTTTTCTGTCTTCTTGCAGAAGTAAAGTCAGTACCATACTCCTTATATGCTGTCTCAAACCACTCAGGAAGCACATATGGAGGGCATTACACGGCGTACTGTAAACACCCCATAAGCAATGAGTGGCACTGCTTCAATGACTCACGGTAAGGTGCTCTATGTAAAGTGGTTTGATTTGTCTTGTCAGGTTCTTTCACCATTGGTGCCATTGTAGCCAGTTTGTAGGTGACAATTATGGAAATTCAAAAACTTGAACTGCCTTCTCTACAAAGCTGGTCTCTGAGAAATTTCAATTTCATTTGTTTTGGTCTTTAAGCAATTCAATTTTCTTTGCTTGATGTTTTATGGGGGTTTGGGGTGAAAAGGGCCATGTCGTATAAGGAGTAACAGCATTTCAGAATTTACAGTGGTTTCCTGGCACTAAGAGTGTTCCTTGGCAAAAGGGTTTTTATACGTTAACAGTTCAAAGGGTCATGGAGAACTGACTAGTTGTATTTATGCAAAGGATTTGACTGGGAGTTGGCTAAAAAATCTGGGCATTGTAAGAGAGTGAAAAGCCTGAGCAGGGGACTCTCAGGTGAAAATAGGTACACATTGGGTACATGTGGGTAGTGCTGTGTACATGCTGCAGACCTGTTTGTTTACGGACACTCACTCACTCGCTCTTGCATGCCTGACGACGTAGTAGGTACTATACAGTGCACTACCCACAAATATGAAGGGGATAATAAATTGTTGTACCTTTGTGGATTGGTGCTGCTTAGGGTATGAAAATCTAAAGCGACCAGGGTTAGAATCAGAGTATTGGGTCAAACAATTTGACAGCAACTATTAGTCATCAGCTGATTTAGTACCTTTTAGGGTGAAGGTAAATTTGCGACACACCAGCAAAACAAGATGCTGGTACAGTGGACCCTCTCCTTACGGACACCTCTTTAATCCGGTAATCCCATATTAAAGAGGTTTGACTGTACCTGTTAGGGTGTTTTTCAAAACTTTCCAACATGCACCTTAATGTCATTTTTGTGAGAGTTCCCTCTAGGCTAACTGGTACATATACTGGTAAGCATGACTACATGATGCCACACAGTGCACCAATGGACAATCTTGTAGCCCTGTGTGTTGACAATTTTGACTGACAGTGTCTAGATTACAGTAGTTTTGTCCTCACTTATGTTTAACTCTGCATGGTCATTTGTAAACCTACTACCTTTTTTTCTTTCCTGTTAGGGTCGATGCTATGTCTTCGTCAAGAGTGCGGGGAAACCAAGCTTACATCCTCTTCTACCAGAAAGTAAACCAAGAGTCCTCGCTCTGATGCACAGTTTAAATACAAATGCTGGCATTTGTATTGCATCATGATATGCAATCTTTTTCCTTGTTGCTTGACATTTTTACTTGATTGTACAGTGTATATACAGTAGTTAGAGATGTGTTCACAAAATCCAGCAGCATCATTTCTGCGAAATGATTTTTTGTGCATTGATAGTGAGAATAAAGTTCAACTGGTGTGACAGTTTGTTGGTTTAGAGTGGGATTAATTTTATTTTGGGAATGAAATTTGAAGATATTTTCATGTTTCTACAAAGGTATTTTTTCACTTTAACTACATTTTCTAATACCTTTGATCAAGGTATCTTGTAAAATTATGTTCTTCTTAAAAGATAGATATTTTGAGAGAGTTGTTCACAAGTCCACTTAAAATTCTTTTTCACTGTTTATACTGACGTATCATAATGCATGAAGAAAAAATGTGTTGGTGAGTTCTGTTTTGACTACTGTATAAAGTCTGAAATGGTTTAGTGTATCTATGTGTTTTTATTTTGAAACAATAGAATATTTATGAGATTCGAGTGCAGAATTTTGTAATAATATATTTGCAACCGAGCGATGCAAAATGCATTGTGAATAAATTATTGCACCTACTAAAAGTCTAATCTTTTGTAGTTTTGTTTTCTAAGCTGTAATGTCTACATTTAGCTTGCTTTACTATTTTAGTTGTTATCAAAAATTGTTCTTAGCATTGACAAGGAAAAAAAACTTGGATCGTGGAAGGTGGGGGGTGGGGGGGGGGGGCGGTGCGCCTCTGAAGGTTTGGTGGAGGCATGGGCAATAGGAAACATGGGTTTCGACTAAATAAATATTACATTTATCTCACATAAAATTGAATTACTCACAATGAAGTAGTTTTTAGTCTTTTCTGGTCGTTTCTCCCCATTTATTCCTCGCGAAGCGAGGTTAATAAATTTGTCGGGCCGGGCCGGCCCGAGCGGAGCTAAGCCGCGCGAATTCAAGCGAAAAATATATTTATATATTTCGTTGAAGGTGTCCGCACTGTTGCCTAGCAACAGTGAAAAACAAAGTATGAATGACGTCAGACTGTCTGGCGTCGTCTGGAGCAAAATTTGCATACATTGGGAAAGCTTGCGTGCCGGGTCAAATTTCAACTGCAATGTTCATCAATATTCACTGGGTACAGAACTATCTCTCCAGAATCTTTTCCCTTTCTTCCAGAAATCTTTTTTTGTGAAAGATTACATTGAAGAAATAACACGTTTTGTAGCCGCGGTAAAATAATTTTCCGTGGGAAATAAATTCATCGAACACGACAGCACGTTGTTCATTTCGTCGCGTCAGGAATAGATTTTCAAACGCGAACTAGCCAGCGGAACCTCGAAAAGACCATGCCGCTAAGCGCGCGAGCGTTAATACTAAAAATGGGGATTATGAGATAACACTCGCGCGCTTAGCGACCGCGGCTGGGATTTCACGAGGACGCACGGTTACCAAGACCGTAACGAATGCTGAATTTGTTTTGAGTCAAACGGCGCGTTACTTGCTAGTCAGGGCTATTCTACAAGAAATAAATGGGGAGAAACGACCAGAAAAGACTAAAGACCACGTTATTGTGAGTACTTCAACTATATTTGAGATAAATGTAATATTTATTTAGTCGAAACCCATGTTTCCTATTGCCCATGGTGGAGGTGCGTGTTCTCTCCCGATCCCCCTCGAGCGAGTTTCCACTCGCGTGCGTTCGCGCGTGAGCTTCTCCTCAACGACAAGAGAGACGACTAGGGACGATTCAGGACAGTGGTTTGGATGGGAGATGAGATGAGAATCTATTTTCAGTATTTTCCATGTTAGGAGGGACTCTTTCTCCTTTCATCCCGTCATCGCTGGGAACATTTCGCACTTTCCGTGTAGGGGAAAACAATTTTACACTTGAACAAATCGTTACACTACGAATCGTTACTACAAATCGTTACACTACCCTGGGGCGAGCGATCATGCACTTGCGCGGGTAACGCCTGGTTGAATTTACGCTGAGTCACGATTGCATAACGATCGTTTTCTCCCTGTTTTTTGTATTTTCCTTCCTTGGGGACCGAAAATGATTCAAATTCCACACGCTGGTGGTTATGACAAGCTTAAATACATTCCCTTTTCGGAGGGTGAATATACAGAGGGGGCAAACATCAAGCTCGAAGATATCAAAGATGAAGACCTTGTGATCGTCAAAACTTACGCTTGCGGTGTCAACTACGCTGATGTATGCATTCGCTGGGGTCTGTACGAGTCTGCAAAGGAATACGTGGGCTGGCCTATCACTCCTGGTTTTGAATTCAGTGGTGAGATAGAAAGCAAGGGTGAAAATGTGAAGGAATTCGAGATCGGGCAGAAAGTTTTCGGCGTCTCCCTCTTTGGCGCCTACTCAGAACGGATCAGAGTACCAAAGCATCAGATCTTCCTGCTACCGGAAAAACTTGATAAGTATGAGGCAGCAGGATTTATAACTGTAGCGCTTACCGCCTGGTATGGAATGTTTGAGCTTGCAAGACCAAGGGCTGGAAGCTGGATCCTGGTACACTCTGCTGCAGGGGGGGTGGGGAGTATGCTAGTGCAGCTGGCAAAGATTAATGGTTGTAACGTGGTGGGTGTGGTAGGTGCAAGTCATAAAGTTGAGCTTGTCAAGAAGTTAGGTGAGAGAATTTACTGTTAATTGTTGCTTTCTATTCTTTCTCCCCACCCCCTTTCCCCTGTGTTCCTTGTATTGTTCTGGATCTGATGTAATTTGGTACTGGTAGTAAGTTATTTAATGAGAATAAAAACACATTACTGTTGTAAACACTGATAAGCTTGTACAAGTTACAAGTTGCACCCTCCCGTATTCACATACCCATGCACCCACTTGCATCCCTGCTTATATCTTTTCTGTGATAACTAGCAGTATGCTACTCTTAATATTATTGGCCCCCACAGAATCAACAAACGTAGCCTACGAGCAAGCTCTCTTGTGGGTGGTTGTGGAGGAGTTCTCTCTCCTCTTTCCCCTCTCCTGCCCCCACCCTAGAGAGAGCTTCCTCACAGGCTACAACAAACGCTTTTCATTCGATTAAGTCATTCTTGTTTTTCATAATTACCATGCTCCACCAGTAGTGTAGCTCCACTGCTCACTATGTATTATAAACCATAACAACCCACAATTCCTTGATTCGCTCTGACGAAGGGCTAATGCTCGAATAGTAATTGAATCTCTTTACAGTGGCCAAATTACCGGGGCGGGGGGGGGGGGGGGGGTACTTCCTTTTAAGAGGCTAATGGGGATGTGCCGCTGGATGGGGTCGCATTTTGACGACTGGTTTGACTAGAATGGGGTTGCATTTTCAACAGAGTTACTAGAATGGGGTCGCACATTTTCGGATTTTTGGGGTAAGAAAATTCTATTAAGTAGGGATTCAAAATGGTCTTGGTTAAAAAGTTCAGAAAGTTGTTGTTTATCACCTCGCATTACGTTCCGTTCTTGAAACCACAACTTCAATATTAACCAGTTACACAATAACACAAAACCACCGGTCCAGAACAAAGTAGATGCATAAATGGAAAGGTACTTAGTTGGGATCGCGAAAATTACATTTTCCCAAAAGTGACTAAGATGGGGTCTATAACAGGTCACAAAATAGACTATAATGGGGCAGGGGCTCTGAGAGGCCAGCAGCAAATACCCAGCAAAACTGAACCCAAGTACCCCCCCCCCCCCCCAACCCCGGGCCAAATCACCTTATCAACTAAGCATCTGTTACATGTATTATGCTTAATTCACTGATTGCTGTCTGATGCAATTGCCTAGTTGTTCTCTAGAAATACGTTTGTCGGCAGTCTTTTACATATGCATTTTCTTTTTCTCTTTGTTCCATGATAAGGTTGTGACCATGTTATTGACAAATCCAAGCAGAATCTCTGGCAAGCTGTTGCTTCCTGTTCCCCTAAAGGTTACCAAGCTGTGTTTGATGCTAATGGTGTGGAAACATTACAGGAGAGCTATAACCATTTGGCTCCTGCTGGCCGGCTGGTGATTTATGGTACATATTAAATATCAAAAGTGTTTATAACAGTAAAACTTTACAGTTAGGGGAGATACTCCTGCATATTCAGAACTATTTTTAAAAGCAATAGAGGACTTTTTCCATGTTTACATAGCCTCATCTAAACACGAGGGGGGTTGGGAGAATTCGAGACAGTTATGCAAAGCCGAGGCGCCGTCAAGGGTTTGCATAACTGTCAAGAATTCTCCCAACTCCCCGAGTGTTTTGATGAGGCTATGTAAACACGGGAAAAAAGTCCTCTATTGCTTTTATAAAATGTTTCTAAAAAAATGATACGACAAATGAGGGGAAATTTTGTTTATTTATTTCTTGATTGAAATAGATGTTCTCAGTACACGCTCTGGACAATCAGTTTTGCTACTAGCCAATGAAAATGCGCATCTGACAACACATGAACCAATCAAAATTTGCGTGGTGGCAAGCATCAGCGAGCCCCGTGTGGATGACGGCGATTTCAGCTTTGAATTCTCGTAAATCTTACAGAAAAATACCGAACATTTGGTGAAAACTAGAAGAAATGTTCAAAATATATGATTCTGTAAGGAAAGAACTTCAAGATGAGGAGTTTATTTAAGCTGAAATGAACGTCACTGTGCATGGTGGCTCTCGAAAGTTACGTGAACTTGCCCGATGTGGCAGCCTGAGATGGCCGAGAAGTTGAGTCGCTCATCGTGCCTTGTATAGTGTTTTGCTGTTAAGGAACCATAGCACAAGCAGCGGATCCATATTGTGAAGTAATAGTAATCGTAACAGTAGATTATTACGCTGAGAAAGTCTCAGAGAAAAAACATTTTATTCAAATTTGACAGCCAAAACACGGCAACCAGCCGTACAAAGTTTGATTTGAAACATTTTATAGTCTGTAGCATATGGTTTTGTGTTCATTTTCGTGTACATTTTTTGAATAAAGAATGTCTTTTAGGGAATTTTATTGTGGTACTCAGATGCAAAAAATTACCTTGAAAAATGTTTACTGTGTATTTGTTGCATATTTTGTCGTCTTCACTTGAGCTCTCTCGACAAGGTCGTCTAGCAAGGCAGGCAAAGCGCTGTGGTTCTTGTTTCGTTTGCTTTTTTTCCCTCGGGCTCAGGGAGGAGGAGATAGGCAAACCCCGATCAAAATTTTGGGAAAATTTTCTGACCATTTCCTTAACAGTTGTACTTGAAATTACTTTGCGAGTCTTGCGAAAGCTTTGAAATGTTTTCAGATTGTGCCGGGAGACACAGAAAGCGTGATGTCACAACCGTGTTCACATACTCTCATCTGAACACACCTATCGACCAATGAGAGTGTGCGTACTATCTCGAATATTTTATAAATAGCTATGTACCATCCCAAGGGGTATGGTTTTTGAGTTGTTTTGATCTTAAAGGGGTTGAGATTTTGATGACTTCAGTGTAAAGTCTGGAAATGAGTATAGATTTTAAAGGCCAGGTCTCATGAACATGGGCATTAAAATTTTTAATTCATTTTTAATTGTGTTAATTTGGACATTTTATCTAGTCATACCACACCAGGAGTTAGTCGTTTGATTACAGGAGAGACAATTACATTTGAATTCTTGGGATGGATCATTAACTATTAGCCCAGTGAACGTAGATAGTGAATCTCAAATATTTTGAGTCATCTAGGCTTTAAGCCTTGTAAAAGGAAGGATTCAACCACAAAAAAATGCTTACATATAGAAGCAGCTTAATTGTAGGAGCAAATATGTCACTCCAACTCAAAATTCCTTATTTTGGAATTTTTATCAATTGAATAGATGATATCAATTATTTATCTTTTCATGTAGGCTTTCACACAATGCTACCAAAATCCACCGAGGGTGCTGGAGGTGGCATCGGCTTGTGGCAGTGGATAAAAGTGGGCTTGAACTACAGATCAACACCCATGTTCAATCCTCTTAAGGTTGTAGAATGTACATTTTGATTATTTTGTCAGTTAATTATTTAATCAAAAGACCATTATTGGTATTTGATAACAGTGATTCAGGACAAACGGAAAGCACTTGTAGACTCCATACTCTATTTCATGCCAATCTGGAATTGTTTCAGTGCTGATATTACATCCAGCCTTTTGTCTTGGTATTTTTTCCTCTTAACATAGCGAGGATTAGAAAAGAATAAGTAAGGTCAAAGGTTGAAAAACTCTTCAAAGTTATTTGAAGTATTTATAAGTATTAGTTGATCGCAAATGTGTTTGGCATTTGATCCCTTCTTCAGTCTGACAAACCAGCGAGGCATGTCACGTAATTTACATATGCACACAAGAAACACAGTTAGAGAAAAACTGAAAATAAAAAATAAACAGGCAAGCTACATTGTAAAGAGCGTAACTGAATATGTGCACATAGATGTTAAGTCAGCTCGGTCTGAGCATTCCCAGCTCAAAGACTAATCTCATTTCTTTCTGCTTGTGGTGGGTGAAGTCTCCCCATGTAGTCATCCTAGTATTTTCGTACCCTCTCCTCCCCTGCAAAATAATTATGACAGTGAGACTGGGACTGAGACTGTATGATCCCAATCTCTTGTAGATGGTGACTGAAAATAAGAGCGTCATGGCATTCAACCTTAGCTTCCTGTTTGATCGCCGAGACGTGTTGGAGGAGAGTATGACACAGCTACTGCACTGGGTGCAGCAAGGCACGTTGAAGGTTAGCAAGGTGACGACATATCCACTGAAGGAGGCTGGCAAGGCACATAGAGATATAGAATCTGGACAGACAGTGGGAAAACTTGTGCTGACAATGGATGCTTTCGAGCTTAAGATGGATGATCAGAATAAGACAGATTGAAATTCCCCAAGCATTAAGTATAATTTTGCTTTCAATGGTAGTGGTTGTCAGGGTTCCCACTCACTAAGCACCGACCACCAACTCATATAATCGTAGTGTAATATTATTGCAAACCAGGCAGTTAATCTTTCTTTTTACTGCTATACTCTTTTTTTATATATATATAAGGCTGAACGTTATTAATTTTTTTTGGTAATTTAAGCCTGAAAAGTTCTTAAGATGTTCTTACGTCACATGTTATATCATTTCAATTTAAAATCCATGCGGATGTGAACAAGACATCTATCAAAGAGCAATTTGTACCATAATGTGGTCCAGTTGCTTGTGACATGCTCTGTTGCGCGACTTACATGTACTCTAGTGCTGGATACAAGTCGATACAAGATATCGCGGCAGCCAACTCTCGCTAAACTTGGCTTACGAAAAGCGTCGACCACAGAGGTTCGCAACGTGACATCAAGTTACCAGATTTTGCGGTGAAGATGCAGTAATAAAAATTTTCTTAACCGACTCTCAGCCTAGGTAATGTTCTTAGTATGTTCTTAAATTTTAGTTAATCTCAGCCTCAACGTTCTTATAAAAAAAATTTTTTTAAAAAAAAAAAGGGGTTGCACATCATTATGAGACGAGAATAACAACTAGAGGAGATAGGAAGAGGAGAAAAATCGAAAAGTAAGAGTTCGCTGCTGACTCGAACTTGACACGTGCTGACGCTGGTTTTGCAAGCTTATTCAAAGTTCTAGGTTGCTCCGCAGAATTGCTAAATTAAAATGGGCTCCTTTGAATCATCATTTCGTATTTATCAATCATTTTTATAATGGTGGAAACAAATTGTCTAACTTCAGGACGAGTTTAAGCAATAAACGCAAACTTTTAGTTTCCGCTGTTTTTTCACTCGGCGAAACGAACGCATTGATCATGTTTATAGTTTAATTACACCCATTTTGAAATCACTGGTGATCCTTGCAATCTGATTGGCTCTCAACAGTGCGATTTATTCCCAAATTGCACCTTTTTTTTGCTCCAAATCGCATCCTTTCTTTTGCCCATCAAATTGGAAATGAAGTAACAAAAATAGAATATTAAAATAAACAATAATAATTGACAATAAAACTCTGTGATTTCAAAAAAGGGTGTAATAAAATGGTTATTGATCTTTGTGTCGTGCAATTTTGGTCTGAAATTATACTTGTGATTTTAAATCAAACTCACGCTGCGTGCTCGTTCGATTTTGAAATCACGCGTATGATTTCAGACCAAATCGCACTCCACTCAGTTCAATTACCATTATGAATATAACGCTGATCTCAGCTAGAACGTTTGCACTAAGATTTTACTTTGTCCCGAGCCAAATGCCAGGTTCACCTGTACAATGTGTAGTTAATGAGACCAAGAGAAAATAAGGGGACAGAGAGGGAAACTAGGGGCGTTGGCTGGGGTATGTGAATTTGTGTGACGTCCGCAAACGGTCCGTGGGACGTCACGGTAAGTCATTGGAGCGTGCCAACGTCGCATTGTGTAATAGTGGTTGTTGAATACTCAGTATGACTTTCTCAAGTGGCATTTACAGGCGTCTAGATACTGTTTGAGGACGTCTCTGGAAACAGACTTCCGTTTTCACTACGTCTAAAAATAACTTATTGGTGAAATTCAAATACCGTAAATGCTCGAATTAGCGCCCGGGGCGCTTATTTAATTTTCTGGGTAGAGAGGGGGCGCGCTAATTTGAAGGGGGCGCTTCTTTCGCTTTTCAAATTTCGGCCTAGGACTAATATTGTCTTTATTAACAACAACAACAATACAAGAAGCCGCCGAATTGCCTGATTTCATACCGTGGGGGTCTGGGTACGAGTCTGTGTATTATGGGTTATGATACTCAACACCCACATAGCCGGAAAGAGCACACCGCACTTTACAACATTTCCAAGTTTGGTGTTAATCAAGCTAATATTAGGAAAGATACAGCCATTCAAAAACTCCAAATTTTACTAAGAAATGTATGGAACGCCGGACGTGTGTCCGGCGTTCCATACATTTCTTAGTAAATTTTTAAGTTTTTGAATGGCTGTATCTCGCCTAATATTAGCTTGATTGACACCAAACTTGAGGATGTTGTAAAGTTCGATGTGCTCTTTCCGGCTATGTGGGTGTTGAGTATCATAACCCATAATACACAGACTCGTACCCAGACCCCCACGGTATGAAATCAGGCAATGGGCGCGAAGTTTCACGAGGAACTTACTAAAGTGTACCTGGAAGGGCCTATGCACTCACATGGATATTACCCTCGAAGAAATGAGACGAAAACCTGCAAGACTTTAATGGGCTAAAGCCCCATTCACACCAACAAAACATGTTTAATTAAACCAGGTTTAACAGAATGGAAATTGGTAAAAGAAAGTTGAACCATTGGCTTTGACATAGGATTCAAGTAAAGTTTAACTTATGTAAACTTCAACTTGTGCTAAAGCCGCCGTTACACGTTGAAACTTTTAGCTGAAACTTGCGTGCAACGGCAAACGAGACAAGTTTCACGAAGTGGTGTTACACGGTGAAACTCTTGCTTTTTCACCACTGCGACCGTTGCGAGCCGTTGCAGAAGTAGAAAGCCGTTCTACTTTTCGTGAAACTTGTCTCGCAACGGAAGTTCGAAAAAGTTTCACGAAACCGACCATGTTACACGGCGCAACGCCTGCTGAAACTTGTTTCGCAGCGCCGTTGCACACAAGTTTCAGCTAAAAGTTTCAACGTGTAACGGCGGCTTAAATCTGTAGTCGACAAAAATCCGAAAGCAGCTTTTGTGAAGGAAACAATTTTAGACTGTGTTTAACTAAACAGCTTTTAAACGTGTTTAAGTCTTGGTATGAATGGGGCATGAGATTTATACTGTTTGGTCTATTCATTAAAGACGCCGGTACTGGATACCGTATATTCTTTGTTTTTGATTTTTCCCTTCGGGAGGGGTGGGGGGGGGGGATGGTGTTTATTTGAAGGAGGGCGCTTACAGATATTTTTAGCCTCAAGGGGGCGCTAATTCGAGCATTTACGGTATCCCAAGGGCTATAATGGGGGTCACCCTCTCTGTCCCCTTACTTTCTCTTGATGAGACGTAAGCTTAATTTCTGTGGCACGGACAATCACTGCTTTTCCGATCAGAGTGAGTACACGTACTGTAGCTCTTCACTCGGCTGCAAAAATTTCAGCACAATTCGTGGGTGAAAAATATACGAACGCCCACCTATATCGAGAAAAGAAGATTAAAAGCCTATTCAGCAAGAAAACAAAGCCATCCGGAGCTTCGCTGGCGAAAAAAAGGCCGTTTGATGCACCAACGTCGCCAACGCCGTTTATGGAACTGGACAAAATGCCGTGCTTCTCAGGAACTGACGTTATGATGGCCCGGATCCGACAGCCGAGCGCACGAGTTGACCCCTTCGGCTGGCGATGTGGACAATCCGGACCTGACTGAACGAGAAAAGGAAGAAAACACCAGGGGCATTCCTTGGCTTGGTGGCTGCGGCCCAAGAAATAATGGAATTCAAGTAGGCATTTTCACTCCTGGGTGGATCAAATGGAATCGCGGAAGCTGGAGATATGAAAACTGGCTCCACTTCTTTCAGGGGTACCTGATGGGTCCACACGCTCTATAGGTTAGAATAGAGCTGGCTGGGAACTGAATACATTAGACGGTTAACTGGCTGGAACGTTTCCCAATATCTAGTTTGCTGAGATTTTTTTTATTAAAACACTGGTTATAGCTGGGTAAATAATGCCTCGTTTGTTTTTCCTGCCTGTCAGGACCCCTGTCAGGCTCGTAAAAAATCCTATTTGACTGTTTCGCTCTAACACCGTCTTTACCAATGAAATTTGACGGCAAGTAGCGCGCCAGGAAATAACGTCGGCTTCACTGTTGTATGTGAACCTCTTTTTCACAGACCATGACCAGCGCTATTCTTCCACTCGAAAAGGCCATAAAATATGGGACTCTCCAGGCATTTTTGTCCAAAAAAATTATCCTCTTCATCCTCCCAATTTTTCGGTGACATTCACGGAAAAGCTTTCGAATTTCCCAATTTTTAATATCCTACCAGTGTGCCGTAATTAAAATAAAATAAAATTCTTTGACTAGTAAGCGTAGTAATTTTGGCAAAAATGATCTCAAGATGTTTGCAACTCGGCTTCCGATTCAGGTTAAAATTCTTTGACAGCTTGGAAGGAGACTGTTTTGATTGTGATAGAAACTCCATCACCAACTCGATCAGACCGATCTCTCCTAAATATTGTAAAGCCGGAATGCAATATTCCAGATGTGCTGATATCTTGTGGTTCAACCATGTCTCATTGACGCATATGACGTCAGAGTTTTCGGCGTACACCAGGTCCTGGAAGCGATGGACGTTACGCACGGATTTCCAGTTTATTGTGCTGGCATTCATCACGAGGCAATTGATCTTACCAGCAGTCGAAGCAAAAACCGGTCCAGGGTTAGGATTGATGTCACCAGACATCAAGAGGCGAAAGGTAGCATCTGAGTCGTTGTAGTAACAAACGTGGCCCATTTTCGTTACATGGCACAGTAATAAGTGTTGACTTAATAGCCAAAAACAGAAAAATAGCAACGGCGTTCACAGAGCTCTTCGAATGACGACCTGATTCCCTTAACAATGTCAACAATCCATCGAAGGAGCAATAGCAATAGCGGGAAAACGGCAATAAAAATTGTAAGAATGAAATATGGTAAAAGGAGTCCAAGACTATCGGTACCTCCAAGGCTACAGGTCTTTTGATCACGAGTCATCCTTGTGTCATTATAAGTCATTATATCGTTTAAGCCTGTGCGTATGCTCAAACCTCAAAACGTACCACGTGGAAGACAACATGACTACATTGCCAATTAAGGTGGAACTGAGGTGCCAACGTAAGGGATCTGTCTCATATGGTCTAGGGGCCGACTTTTCTCTCCTCCACTGTCTTTCAGGAACAAGGTATTGGAAAGCAGCGCCTGACAGGAGTCCTGACAGGCAGGAAAAACAAACGAGATATTTTTTATCTAGCTAGAACCAATAATAATAACAATAATAATAATAATAATAATAATAATAATAATAATAATAATAATAATAATAATAATAATAATAATAATAATAATAATAATAATAAAAATCTCAGCAAACTAGATATTTAGAAACGTTCCAGCCAGTTAACCGTCTAATGTATTCAGTTCCCAGCCAGCTCTATTCCAGCCTGCAGAGGGGGTTTTTAGTCGAGCGAACCCATCAGGAACTCCTGAAAAGGACGTTGGTTTCTTCGCTTCCGGGCTTACCCCTATGCAAACTCAATTTGCATTGTTAATTAATGGGGATGAATATTAATGTAGGTATAAAAGACAAACATGTGCTCTATTCAATGCACTTTGCTCTCGTCACGGTCAGTGATTGTTTGGCATCCCGCCCACCCTTCCCGAGAAGAAGGCGGGTTTGAGACCCATGCTACTTCTTTTCGCCTTGGTTTGGGCTTGTCCCAGGCCAGAGCGATTCCGCATACCTCATTTACATGTAATAAATAACAATACCCCGGGCAGAATATTAGGCTATTCTAGTAAAAACTTATTCCCGTCAAACTAAGTCTCGGTAAATCACATTTCTCAGTAGTGTGGCAGTGACTGCTCTTTCCAAGTGCACGGTGGATCAACCATCTCATTTATGTCCTTTCAAGACGTCGTTAATCGAGTTTTTATTGTCTTTGCTGGTTATCTTATCCAGAAACAAAGGGACAGTATTGTGAGGTGAAAATTACGAGGTCGTGAAATGCCCGTGGGTAGACTAATGCCCGACCCCAGGACGGATAATGTTGAAAAATGCCCGGCTTATGCCGGAGCTGGAGGGGGGGGGGGGGGGGAAGACTGGTGCATTATCATTTATAGAGAACGTACGGGGTGAAAAGAAATTAGGGAGGTTTAGCACAGACGTTTGTGAGCCACGGACGGCAAACGTGGAAGTCTCGAATGTTTCCTTTTTTGGCGTGGCTTTATTCCTTACCAAGGAAAGGAAAAGCTCTTGTTGATGACTGTGGCTTTCGTGAAAACGCTACAAAAAGGGAAAAATTCAATTTCCGGTTGCCGTCCTTGGCTCAGAAACGTCGTCAATTTGGTTTCACACCCACAAAACTAGCCCACGCTAGGAAGGAAAACCGGACCCGTGTGAGCGGCGGAATCGAGCCTACTTTAGTAGAGATTCTTTTCAAAATTATGTGAATTATGTTCTAACTAGGAACCCCACCAGTTTCAATGGTATTCTTCCCCGCACCTCTCGCGGCCCTGAATCAACTCTCCGTTCCCCTAATTGGTCCTGTTAATTGAGTAGTTAAGACTCTTTTCCTCACAGAAAAATGTTTTGCTGTATCTCTCCGGGCGCGACTGTTCTGTTATGTTTAGCATCTTCATTGAGAGCTTTGTTTTTTATTTTGCCTCGGGTGATATGTCAAAAGAAAACGACCAATTCCTGAGTTGACAATTGCCGAAAGAAAAAAAGTCAGTTAAGAAAAGAAAAAAGCACAAAAACAAACAAATTGGTCGAGGGGGCATGAGGGGGAGAAAGCAGTCGATCGGAAGATCAATGAGCACCCGATATGATTGTGCAATTATCGCACCCGAATTCCACAATCTCCGAGAAGAAGAGAAATTTCTTTCTTAGTGATTTTAAATTGTGCTTTGACTGACTGCATTTCCCGAACAATGGAGTTAATGAACGAAACAACCTCTTAACAATTCCTTTTCTGTTTTGCACCAATCGTTGCTTGAAACAGCGAAACTTGCGGAAAGTTTGTCACAAACAAATCCTTCGTTTCCAGGACAACGGCTTAGACGTGACGTCACGGCATGGAAATCGACGTGATCTCGCGTAAGAGCAAATTTTCATTACAAAACATTCGACTGGATTGATTCTTCTTATTGAGGAATACTTTGTCACATAATCAAGGAAGGCTGTTCATGATTAATTGAAACCTTACAAACCTGGATTCTGCGAAAATCTACGACTTCTGACCGTAGATTATAAAAGCCGACTGACTTGTTTGGAGATTTTTCAACAATTCAACATGTCAACTTCTGTATGTTCATCTAAGTGCAGCTGGAATTTCTGCAGATAGCAATTGTTGTGGACGACAAGTTTGTAATTACCGTTTCTTTGAGGCTTCTGCCTCGATCAAGGAACAGAACAAGCATTCAAAATGTTGATTTTAAACATGTTAAACTGTGATATTTCTCGACGCGGGAATCTGCGGGCCAGTGTTCTCGTAGTATTTGGATTATTCCTAGTGTGTTACACGGGTAAGATGAAACCCAATTACAATTCAAGTTTTTGGTCCGGCTTTTGTGTTTATTACAAAACCACGTCTTTGTTTCACTCGAGGATCTTAATATGACTTGTATGTTTTATTTCACAGATTTAATTCGCGCAGTTTGTGACTGTGAAAATGAATGCTCTTGTAGCACGAGTAACTGCACTGCGGGGGAATATTGGCTTTCTGGAGCCGGTTGTGTTCAATGCCCTGCTGGGCACTTGTAAGTATAAAACTCTCTTGTGATAACTCTGATCTTCATATATCTAGGATTACATCGCAATTTCAAGGATAGAAAACTTCAACCAATTTCCTCTACAGTAAAATAGTGAACATTTATTTGCATTCGAACGTCCTTCGTTGCCAAAATTCGCGGTTCGTGTACTAAGTTTGTATACTTAGATCTTGTCTTGTATTCAGCTGTGTATATTATATTATCTTAACGTAGGTTGTGTAATATATTGTTTTTATGTCAATTGGATAGTAGTTTTTCCTTGAATCTAGCGTCCAATATATGTTGATTATCATCACCAGCTGTCTGGGAAATGAGACCGCTCCGAATCCATGTCCTCTTGGTTCAGAGAATCCGAACCCGGGTGCAATTAACTCATCCTTTTGCACGGTAAGATTGTTATTTGTTCGCGAATTTGTGTTCTCATCAGATGTTAAAAGGGGAAGATTTCATTAACTCGTGTCTCTTAACAACGGCAAATGTCTTAAATAACCTTGGTAACATTGATGATTTTACCTCATGAATCTAAACTGTAGAGAAATAGTTTTAAGGGAAATTATTACCAGACTGTTATCGTTATTACTAATTAACTCTTTGATTCAAGTTTTGCACTGTCATCTTAAAGTTAGGAGTTGAATAATTTATTTATTTTATTTTATTCACCATGTCATACATTCATAAAAAGTTACAGTGAATAATAGACTAAGATCTTACACAAGTTTACAGTGAATAATAATAGTAAAAGAAAAAATTAAGAAGTGGCGAGGAGACCTCAAGAAACCGCCGGTCTTAGACTGAGAGGTCTCCTCGGAGATATGTTAGGACTGTAATAACCTGGTCCAGAACTTCACGTTTAAATCCCAGAGTGGAAATTTCCAGCCCATTAGGCCACATGCATGCCTCCCACTTGCTTTTACTGGAAATAGACCCTTTTCCAAAATGGTGGCAACATATTTGAACTGAATGAAAAACTGATATCAGCACTGGAAAGAGCACCTTTACTTTAGTATCCTTGCAAAGTTTCAGCATGTTAGGTGTTATATCAGCCTAGGAAATGTCAGATGAAATTTGACAAATTTACAGACGTTTGTATGACTGGGGGTATACATCATACCCCCAGTCATACAAAGGTCTGTAAATTTTCCATTTTTCATTTTTTGTTTTGCACCCCCCTCCCCCCAGGAAATTCCAGTTTAGCTTCATACTTTGCTTCTAAAAGTTTGGCTCTCTAAGACCCCTCTCCCCCTAGAAATTTCCAATGACCTTCCATGGGTCTGTATAGATTTTTTTGGGAACTTCACAATAATGTTAAATGAGTCTGTATCTTAAATTAGAGCTGAATTGGGCAATTTGGGTTTTAAGGTAAAATCGGCACATGCACTCTTTTTCACCAAGCCTTTCAACTGATCTCTTTGTCCGATCTTAATAGGCTTGTGCGTCTGGATATAACAGCACGGCAGGATCAGTATCATGCACTCCTTGCCCTGCTGGTTATGACTGTACCACGTCACCAGGGGATGCTACATTATGTGCCGCTGGAAATTATTCTAATTATGCAGAAGGAATATGTCGCCCATGTCCTAGCGGTAAAGTGTGCTCAGATCCTTCACAACAGCCTCAGGTATGCTTGTTTGTTCTAAATCCCGGAGGGAATTTTACCCCCTTAGCTTGTGGGTGTTTGGTGGTGCAACCCACGTCTTGAACCATTAAGCCTGATAACCCATTGCAGACCTAACAGTATCAGTGTTTATCCTTGTTTTATTACTAAATGGTTTAAAAAAATCTTTATCTTGTTTTAGATACATGTAGTTCACAAAACGTCCAGAATAGCTGAACTAGCATTGAACCTATAGGCTTGCACACACCCCCTGTAGAAGGGAGGGAGTACTCCATATTCTGGAAAGAGATAGTAGAGCAAAGCATTCTTTCCTTTTATCTAAACAGGATTGCATATGAAAACAGACTGCACAGTTGGTTTGCATTTTATGGTACAATAAATTGTGCTATAACATTCCATCACTGTTGTTGTTGCTGTTTCAAGAGTTCTAAAGAAGTCAGACATTAAACTTGGCATTGCAGTACTGTAACGAAAAAAGGAAACTGTATTTGGTACATTATCTTGCTTCATCATGCTTTTGACAAACTGAACATAGCTTAATATTCAATATTCATGTTCATTTTTTAGTTTAAAGTCTGTTATTGTTGATTACCTACAAAGTTTTGAATGACAATTTTGTTTCAGATTTTCAGTCAGTGACATTGGTTTATTCATGAAAAAAAATCTCCTATTTTTCTTTACTGTGATATTCTTTTTCCTGCGTATGCCTGTGTGAATACATCTGTCATTTATTCACCAGGCTTAAAACATAACTTGACATTTGTAAAATCACATCAATTTTGTTGTTGACAGTACTGCCCAGGAAGTTATGAGCCAGATGCTTCACAGACAAAATGTAATCCTTGTGAGGCAGGAAAATTCTCGTACAATGGGACATCGTGTCAATCATGTCCTTCTGGGAGCTATAGTCTTGAAGGAAAACAAGATTGTACTGTCTGCCCTGCAGGACACCAGTAAGTCTAATTGTAATCAAATGCTGTGTTAACCCTTTAACCCCTAATGTCAAAGAAAAATTCTCCTAACTTATCCCCATACTTTTCTCATAAAAGTACTGGGAGAAATTATTGAAATATCAAGAAAATTCACCTTGGGTGATCATATCCTTAATTCTCATGACCTCAGGGGTTGAATGAGCACTGATATTGCAAGGGGAGAATTTGATACTGATCACGATTATCAGTGAGTGTCTTGGATATAAAACAAATCTTCCAGTCTCCCATACATGTACATTGTCATCAAATCTCCCAGAGAAAAAATGAATTTTGATCTTTTTATAAACTCAACTAAGCTTTTGTTACCCCAATCTTTTTTGAAAGATTAATAGTCTGTTGAATTTCCCATGAATTTTTTTTTTCAAAATGTAGGTGTCCATAGGATGTCTGAATGCTCTTCTGGCTAAAATCTTGATTGCGTATATTCACTGAAAATGAATTATATAATATACACTTAATGCATAGTCCCTTCGTTTCGGAAAACATCAGGAGTCGAGGGAAAACAAAACTAACTAGTTTCCCGGGGGACTATACATTGAGTGCTTTGTTATATTTTAGACTTTCCCTTCAACAATTACAGCAAAACAAACAAACAAACAACTGAGAGGGCAATAACTGCGGAATTGTATCCCAGTCGGGACACATTTGTATTTGATCAGGGGCAGTCGGGACCAAGAATCAACCAATCACAGCACTTGCTTGTTTTATTGAGTGAAAGTCTTGGTTATAACAATTATTTTTAATCAACAAATCTTTTGAATGTTACATGTAGTAGTACCTTTTTCTCATGGTATGTAAAAATAATGGTGTTTTCGTAATCGACTGCAGTCCCATTGCGTAGATCAACAATAACATTTGCACTGTTCTGTTTTCGACAGATGTTCAAACCAGACTATCAACCCAGTCAGATGTAACCCTGGAGAATATGCACCCGCTGGCCAAACAAACTGCTCAGAGTGCGACAAAGGATTTCGTTGTCCAGATGTTCCGTTAGATAGCCCTTTGCCATGCTTTAATGGCACTTACACAGATGCTGTGGGACAAACAGAGTGCAAGCTCTGTACAGCAGGGCATTTTTGTCCATTTGCCTCACAAGGAGAGCAGCCTTGTGAAAATGGGACATACAGTAAAAATGGGTCGTCCATCTGCACAGAATGTCCGGGAGGATACAGGTGAATTGTGGTCTATTCGTTAATGAGCCTTTGAAAAATTAATGCACCTACAAAAAGTATTTTTCAATGGATTTCATTCAGATGTAACTTTATGTTTAAGACCTTTAGCTACTATCTGCATGGCTTAAGGTTGAAAAAAAAACTCTCCTGAGAAAAGTTCATTTACTGACTGTGTGTATTTAAGTGGCACCTTTATTTAAGTTGGTAAAATTTATATAAATTACATAACCTGTTTGTGCCTGGGGTTCAACACTGGTATTATTAAGTGCATTGATTATAAGTTTTGTACTTAACTGCATGTGTCAGTTGAAGTGTAAGTTACCTGTATTTTTCTAGTCAAACCCTCCTTCACTTGTTATTTTTCAGTCAAAGTTGTAAAGAACATGCGTAGATGGTTGCATACATGTACTTTCATTTACTGCTGACACTTTTCATGTTAATAATCATTTTAAATTCATTTATTTACAAATTCACCTCTGGTGGGTAAACAGACAAGAAGACTTTGTGTTCCTTACTAGGCCTATCTACTCAACTCACTGCCAAAGTAAATTCTCAACAGACATTTATTGCTAAGCAGTTCACCCTGTTAATGTTTCAGTTTCAGTCTATTGTTTTGCCATAAGTTGTACAAAAGCAAGAAAAAAAAACTAAGTATTAAACACTAATGGTGAGGAAGCCATAGGGGAAGCCACCGGGCTTATAAGGAATGGGCTCCCTCAGTTAAGTAATTAGAACAAAGTATTATCATAGTTACACATGGGACCAAAATCAATGGCAGAGCTACAGTCAATCTTAAAATTAAAATGCCATATTTTCTAGCTGTGCTCATCCAAGTGCGGATCCTGTTCAGTGCCCAAATGGTACTTACGCACCTGCAGGCAGCCAGGCATGTCTAGCCTGTCCACTGGGTGCACAGTGCATAACACCAGGCCTTGCACAGTATGTTCCCTGTATGAATGGAACTTATCTGCATACAGACGCTTATGATCAAAGTAGTTGCAAGAGCTGTCCGGCTGGTCAGAGATGTCCGGACCCAAGTAAGGCACCAGAGGACTGTCCTGATGGGACGTTCAGTAAAGGAGGGATGGCAGCTTGTACTGTGTGTCCAGCAGGCCACCAGTGAGTATATAACTGCAAAAAAAATAAAGATGTTACTCTTGCTAATACAGTTGAACCTCCATGTGCGACTACCCCTCATAAGTAACCACCTCCCATAAGCAACTGACCACCTATCCAAAACAGCAAAACTTTTCCAGTCAAATTCCCATATCTGGAACCTCTTGTAAACGACCACCTCTGGTAAGCGGCTGCGACCACTTTTTGAACTGATGGCATTATAATGTTTCAAAGCGACCACTTGACACATGGCCTGATCTCCATGTTCACTGTATGCACTATGCTACTCAGAGTTTACAAGGAATTTTTAGTGGCAACCTAGCACTGCTTGTATTGTATGTTTGCAATAAATTATCTTCAAATAACTAGATGTGTCAGATCTGGTCCTGTAATTCTTTTAAAAATCTTTCTACAGATGCCCTGTCAAGTCAGCTGATCCCTTACCCTGTGGAAATGGAAGTTTTGCTCCAGCAGGAAGCACATACTGTCATGGTTGTCCCGTGGGTTCACAGTGTCCATCTGCAAAGCTTGCGTACCATCAACTGTGTTCAAATGGATCATTCTCAGTTGTTGAGAACGCCACTGGCTGTTCAGAGTGTCCAGCTGGTTCTAAATGTCCTAATCCTGCAGTGGGACCTGTAGAATGTGAAAATGGGACGTACAGTAAAGCGGGAGCCACACACTGTATAGAATGCCCTGGTGGACACAGGTCAGCATGTGTAAATATAAAGGCCTTGGTGTTAAAAGTACAGTTGAACCTCCTTGAGTGACCACCTCTCATAAGCGACCACCTATCCAAAACACCAAAATTTTCCCATTAAAAGCCCCAAAGTTAGAACCTCTTGTAAACGACCACCTCTTGTAAGTGGCCGCAACCACTTTGAGGTGACGGAATCATAATTTTTTTCATTGTTTTTAACCTTTTGTAAGTGACTACTTGACATATGGTCTACTCCCCATGTTCGCTGTATGAACTACGCTACTTAAAGTTTACAAGGAACTTTTAGTGACAACTTAGCACTGCTTGCATTGTAACTAGGAAAATGTATGCAGTAAATAATCTTCTAATAAGTAAGTGTGTCAGACCTGTTCCTGGAAGAGACTTCCTGTGGTTCCACTCTTGTAAGTGACCACTAAATCTTGATATTGAATTACATCCATCCACAGCTGTGCCAGCAAATCAGCCAATCCAGTTCCATGCTCACAAGGAAGCTTTGCGCCATCAGGAAGTCTTGAATGTCAAGAGTGTCCCATTGGTTCTCACTGTCCATCCAATGTCTCTTCCATCCACACTCCCTGTGATCCTGGGTCATATTCTAACAAGACATCCTCAACTGAGTGCTTAGCGTGCCCTGCAGGTTACGTTTGTCAAAATCCAGCGCAATCCCCAGTTGTATGCGAGAATGGAACATTCAGTAAAGGAAGTGCTGCTAATTGTACCACATGCCCTCCAGGATTCAGGTACAGACAACACTTGTTTGCCTCCTTTACATGACATTGTGATAATTGTTGTGTGCATTTGATAGTTAGCTACAAAAATTGACACACCAAAGTTAAGTCCAAGTTTTCACAGATATATGATTTGCACTGGAATACCAGCTTACTGCAATAGTTGCTAGTGTAAAATTGTTAGTGCTATGGTGGAATTCTAAGTTTTTACTTTCGTACATTTAACATAAATAAACTTAAATAAACTTTTCCAGGTTTGCCCTGCAGGAATGTACATGTATTTTTTTTTTAAAAGAAAAGGATAATTTTGGTTCTAACTGATGATCTGATTCATACAACTTTTTTTTTCAGTTGTGAAGACAAAGTAAATCCAGTTGAGTGCTCCGCTGGAACTTACGCTCCAGCTGGAAGCATCAAATGTCTGTCTTGCCCAAAAGGAGCTCATTGCCCAAGCAACGGACTGCCAACATATGTTCTTTGCGCTAATGGTACATATTCAAACTTGGAAGGGCAACGTAATTGTACCCTGTGTGACCTTGGCAACAGATGTCCAAGTGTTGGAATGGAAGCTCCTGAAGCATGTCCAAATGGAACATACAGTGACGCAGCTGGTGCTCGTGATTGTATTTTGTGTCCTGAAGGTCACAGGTGAGGCTTTTATCCTGTTTTTTAGCATGTCACGTCAAACGTGTGGCTCCTAACATGTCCAGTACTGTTCTTTTAGAAAAACGCCAGTAGTTTGTCTCTGGGTTTGATTGCACTTCTCATAAAGAGACTGTAAACTGTGGAAATCTTATGCAACAACAAGCAATTAACTTTTTGTTAGTAGTACTGATATATAATAACATCTTTGTTTGATTTAGTACATCGGGGTTGTCGTGAGAAACTAGTCAAGCTGGCAACTTAGATGAAACTGCCCAGCTTCTTAAAGTTTAACTTGTAATTTGAAGACAACAGGCATGGCAGATTTCTCTAGTTATGACTCACTGTTCATTTTTCTTGTGAGTTGACTTCTCCAAATCATAATTATGATAGTTCGCAAGTTCTCCTTTGGGAGGTGGGGTGGTGCAGTGGTTAGGGGGCCAGACTTGTAATCTGGAGGTCCCACGTGAACGTAAAAATGCTTCTGTAAAATTATCAGTAAATCTGAAACTGCATCAGTGAACAAACAAAAGCAACTGATGTCTATCAAGCTCACAAATGCTTGAATGATGCATCATTATCACCTGTCCTGCACTGTGTATAATAATCTTTACAATGTCTGTCTGAAACATGCACCTTAAAATAATTCAGTCACTGCACTTTAAGCATGGTAAACCTGAAGCTATAAATTATAATATTTGCATGCTGCAGTTTGAACATTGGTACAATAAATTTTTTTCCGAAACTGGATGTACAGCAATCTTGTAACAAAAGCAACCTACATGAATTGTGTGTCTGTCAAGGACAGTCACTCTGGTTTGCTATATAGTTGTACTTCACTGTATGATCCACAATCAACTTGCTGGTAGAATAAGGTGCACTTTAAGCACTGGTAAAGGAATCTTGGCACTGCACCGACATGGCATCTTACGTCTGTCCAGCACATACAAGGGAATTCTTGGCACACCGTTGTCTTCTGTACTGCACCATCATAATCATTTTTACCTGGCACATACAAATGTTGCTGTTGAAGATGTTGCACTGTAGACACTGGTATATCTTGGCACTGCACTGACATGGCATCTTACATCTATCCATCACATACATGGGAATTCTTGGCACACTGTTGTCTTCTGTACTGCACCATCATAATCATTTTTACCTGGCACATACAAATGTTGCTGTTGAAGATACTGCACTGTAGACACTGGTAAATCCTGGCACTGCACTGACATGGCATCTTACATCTGTCCAGCACGTACATGGGAAGTCTTGGCACACTGTTGTCTTCTGTACTGCACCATCATAATAATCTTGACATTTTTATCTAGCACGTAAAAATGTTGCTGTTGAAGATATTGCACTGTAGACACTGGTATATCTTGGCACTGCACCGACATGGCATCACACTGTTGTCTTCTGTACTGCACCATCATAATCATTTTTACCTGGCACATACAAATGTTGTTGTTAAAGATATTGCACTGTAGACACTGGTATATCTTGGCACTGCACTGACATGGCATCTTACATCTATCCAGCACGTACATGGGAAGTCTTGGCACACTGTTGTCTTTTGTACTGCACCATCATAATAATCTCGACATTATCAATCTGGCACGTATTTTAAATGTTGCTGCAGAAGACATTGCACATTAGACACTGGTAAATCTTGGTACTGCACCAATTAAGCACGAAACGTTTGTCCCGTACGCGGAATGAAATTGTTTAAATGTGCATGCAAACTTCAATTTGTTGTCAACATTCCTACCTGGCATTTTCAGTTGTGGAGATAAAGTGAGCGCTCCAGTCAAGTGTTTAGCTGGTACTTATGCAGCTGCTGGGAGCATCAAATGTCACTCTTGCCCTAAAGGAGCCCATTGCCCAACTGATGGACTGTCGACATACGTTCTTTGTGCCAATGGCACATATTCTAATTCAGAAGGCAGAAAGGCTTGTATACCTTGTGGTGCTGGCTTCAGGTGCCCAAGTGTTGGCATGCAGGTACCTCAACTATGTCCAAATGGAACTTATAGTAACACGACAGGTGCTGTCCATTGTACTTTGTGTCCTGAAGGTCATAGGTGAGCTCTTGTTCATTTTCTTGGCACTTGCACCATGCGTGGTTTCACAGATCTGGTAAAATTAAAAGCCATTAACACTCTTATTTATTTGTGTTCTTATCCTCTGGGTTAACAGCCTTGCACCTGGGTTTGTCAGTGTTCTATTTCATGACAGAAGATTCTTCCAGTAGAAAAAACTAATAATTATCTTCAAATACTCACATTTTCCCGGTACTATTAAATAAATATTACAATTATTTTATTTTTTTATCTATAATAAACTCTTCCTGGTTGATTGTGGGGTATATTTAACAATTATTCCACGAGCGCGCGTTGGATATGAGATGATAGATAGCCAACGAGGCGCGTAGCGCCGAGTTGGCTATAATCATCTCATATCCAACAAGCGCAAGTGGAATAACTGTTTTATTAAAAACAATCAAGAAATATTGCTAGATCTAACTGATTTCGTTGTGAGAGAAGGACCAGCAGACAATTTAATGGCCGCCATTTCTTGGCCATGGTATAATTGCTCATATACCATGGCCGCTCAGCCAATCAAATCCCTTGAATTGCATTATACAATGATCCAGTTTTTAATAAAAAGGGTTAAGTCTTAGAACTGCACAGCACCAATCATGCAACTTACTGTTGTCTAGTGTGTACTTGTGCTGTATAATGTTGTAATTATCATGCCTGCATTGTAATATTTTCTTAACTGCACTGTAAACTTTGATATCTGGTTCCTATATTTATCATGGAGGGGGAGGGGGGTATTCCCTATCATGGACTATACAAGGAGGCTCTGTCCAAAAGGGGTATGCCTTTCAGGCAATAGGTGTATTGAGGGTAGAGATTTCACAAACTGAGGTAAAGAAGACTGTGGTATAGGTATTTAAAAGCTGTGCTTTTAATGCTATCTCCAGCAGACTCACTGAACAGAGATGCAATCTTTCTGCTGTAGTTACGTTAAGTCGGGTAACCATTTTCTAGGAAAGGGATATGAAAGAGTTACCTTAATTTTCTTTTAAAAATGGTATTTAAAAAGGTAAAGGTTAAGACCTTGGGGTAGAACATCCCAGTGTAAACCTTGGTTGAGTACCCCACCCCCCACTCCTGGGCCTTATGTACTTCTGTGTTTAAACAATGATGCACTTTATGCCTTAAAGTCTGTCCAGCACATATGTGGAGTTTTATTGCTGCACTATACTCTTCTTTTTGGCACATCACTCTGTATGATAAAGACCCTTTATCACTTACCGTGATGCACAGCAGGCACTTTATGCACAAAAGTCTGTCCAGCACATATGTGGAGTTGTATTGCTACACTATACTCTTCTTTCTGGCACATCACTCTGTATGATAAAGACCCTTTATCACTTACCGTGATGCACAGCGGGCACTTACGATGCACTTTATGCACAACAGTCTGTCCAGCACATATGTGGAGTTGTATTGCTGCACTACAATCATCTTTCTGGCACATCATTCTGTATGATAAAGACCCTTTATCACTTACCGTGATGCACAGCGGGCACTTTATGCACAAAAGTTTGTCCAGCACATATGTGGAGTTGTATTGCTGCACTACAATCTTCTTTCTGGCACATCACTCTATATGATAGAGACCCTTTATCACTTACCGTGATGCACAGCGGGCACTTTATGATGCACTTTATGCACAAAAGTCTGTCCAGCACACATGGGGAGTTGTATCGCTGCACTATAATCTTCTATCCAGCACATCACTCTGTATGATAAAGACCCTTTATCACTTACCGTGATGCACAGCGGGCACTTTATGCACAAAAGTTTGTCCAGCACATATGTGGAGTTGTATTGCTGCACTACAATCTTCTTTCTGGCACATCACTCTGTATGATAAAGACCCTTTATCACTTACCGTGATGCACAGGGGGCACTTTATTATGCACTTTATGCACAAAAGTCTGTCCAGCACACATGTGGAGTTGTATTGCTGCACTATAATCTTCTATCCGGGACATCACTCTGTATGATTAAGACCCTTTATCACTTACCGTGATTCACAGCAGGAACTTAATGATGCACTTTATGCACAAAAGTCTGTCCAGCACATATGTGGAGTTGTATTGCTGCACTATAATCTTCTATCAGGGACATCACTCTGTATGATAAAGACCCTTTATCACTTACCGTGATGCACAGCGGGCACTTTATGCACAAAAGTCAGTCCAGCACATATGTGGAGTTGTATTGCTGCACTACAATCTTCTTTCTGGCACATCACTCTGCACTATATTCTTCTTTCTGGCACATCACTCTGTATGATAAAGACCCTTTGTCACTTACCGTGATGCACAGCGGGCACTTTATGATGCACTTTATGCACAAAAGTCTGTCCAGCACACATGTGGAGTTGTATTGCTGCACTATAATCTTCTATCCGGCACATCACTCTGTATGATAAAGACCCTTTATCACTTACGGTGATGCACAGCGGGCACTTTATGATGCACTTTATGCACAAAAGTCTGTCCAGCACATATGTGGAGGTGTATGGCTGCACTATAATCTTCTATCCGGCACGTCACTCTGTACAGTTAAAGGCCCTTTATCACTTACCGTGATGCACAGCGGGCACTTTATGAATAATGCACTTTATGTACAAAAGTCTGTCCAGCACATATGTGGAGGCGTATTGCTGCACTATAATCCTCTATCCGGCACATTACTCTGTACTGTTAAAGGCCCTTTATCACTCCTTTAGAAGAAGATGCACTTTACATCTGGGATGTCTGGATCGACTGAACACCTATCATTTGTCTGTATGAGTTTTTGTTTTACATTGCTCTCATCATTTATGCCTGGTAATTTCAGTTGTGGAGATAACGCAAGTTATCCAGTCGTATGCTTGGCTGGTTCATATGCCCCAGCTGGAAGTATCAAATGTCAGTCTTGCCCCAAAAGAGCCTACTGCCCAACAAATGGACTGTCGAGTTATGTTCTTTGCGCCAATGGCACATATTCAAACTCAGAAGGTCTTAGAGATTGTATACCATGTGATGCTGGCTTCAGGTGCCCAAGTGTTGGCATGCAGGCACCTCAACTATGTCCAAATGGAACTTACAGTAACACAACTGGTGCTGTCCATTGTACTTTGTGTCCCGCAGGTCATAGGTGAGCTCTTGTTCATTTTCTTGGCACTTGCACCATGCGTGGTTTCACAGATCTAGTAAAATTAAAAGCCATTAACAGTCTTATTTATTTGTGTTCTTATCCTCTGGGTTAACAGCCTTGCACCTGGGTTTGTCAGTGTTCTATTTCATGACAGAAGATTCTTCACAGTAGCAAAAACTAATAATTATCTTCAAATACTCACATTTTCCCGGTACTATTAAATAAATATTACAATTATTTTATTTTTTTATCTATAATAAACTCTTCCTGGTTGATTGTGGGGTATATAAAGGGTTAAGTCTTAGAACTGCACAGCACCAATCATGCAACTTACTGTTGTCTAGTGTGTACTTGTGCTGTATGTTGTAATTATCATGCCTGCATTGTAATATTTTCTTAACTGCACTGTAAACTTTGATATCTGGTTCCTATATTTATCCTGGAGGGGGAGGGGGGTATTCCCTATTATGGACTATACAAGGAGGCTCTGTCCAAAAGGGGTATGCCTTTCAGGCAAGAGGTGTATTGAGGGTAGAGATTTCACAAACTGAGGTATAGAAGACTGTGGTATAGGTATTTAAAAGCTGTGCCTTTAACACTATCTCCATCAGACTCACTGAACAGAGATGCAATCTTTCTACTGTAGTTATGTTAAGTCAGGGAACCATTTTCTAGGAAAGGGATATGAAAGAGTTACCTTAATTTTCTTTCAAAAATGGTAAAGGTTAAGACCTTGGGGTAGAACATCCCAGTGTAAACCTTGGTTAAGTACCCCCTCCCCCCCCCCCCCCACTCCTGGGCCTAATGTACTTCTGTGTTTAAACAATGATGCACTTTATGCCTGAAAGTCTGTCCAGCACATATGTGGAGTTGTATTGCTGCACTATACTCTTCTTTTTGGCACATCACTCTGTATGATAAAGACCCTTTATCACTTACCGTGATGCACAGCGGGCACTTTATGATGCACTTTATGCACAAAAGTCTGTCCAGCACATATGTGGAGTTGTATTGCTGCACTATACTCTTCTTTCTGGCACATCACTCTGTATGATAAAGACCCCTTTATCACTTACCGTGATGCACAGCAGGCACTTTATGCACGAAAGTCTGTCCAGCACATATGTGGAGTTGTATTGCTGCACTATACTCTTCTTTCTGGCACATCACTCTGTATAATAAAGACCCTTTATCACTTACCGTGATTCACAGCGGGCACTTTATAATGCACTTTATGCACAAAAGTCTGTCCAGCACACATGTCAAGTTGTATTGCTGCGCTATAATCTTCTATCCGGCACATCACTCTGTATGATAAAGACCCTTTATCACTTACCGTGATGCACAGCGGGCACTTTATGATGCACTCCAGCACAAAATTCTGTCCAGGACATATGTGGAGTTGTATTGCTACACTATAATCTTCTATCCGGCACATCACTCTGTATGATAAAGACCCTTTATCACTTACCGTGATGCACAGCGGGCACTTTATGATGCACTTTATGCACAAAAGTCTGTCCAGCACACATGTGGAGTTGTATTGCTGCACTATAATCTTCTATCCGGGACATTACTCTGTACTGTTAAAGGCCCTTTATCACTCCTTTAGAAGAAGCTGCACTTTACATCTGGGACGTCTGGATCGACTGAACACCTATTATTTGTCTGACCTACTTATGAGTTTTTGTTTTACGTTGCTCTCATCATTTATGCCTGGTAATTTCAGTTGTGGAGATAACTCAAGTTATCCAGTCGTATGCTCGGCTGGTTCATATGCCCCAGCTGGAAGTATCAAATGTCAGTCTTGCCCCAAAAGAGCCTACTGCCCAACAAATGGACTCTCGAGTTATGTTCTTTGCGCCAATGGCACATATTCAAACTCAGAAGGTCTTAGAGATTGTATACCTTGTGATGCTGGCTTCAAGTGTCCAAGTGTTGGAATGGAATTACCTGAGGAATGTCCAAATGGAACATACAGTAACGCAACTGGTGCCCGCTACTGTGTCGCATGTCCCGAAGGTCATAGGTGAGCCTGGCTGGTACTGTCTATTGGTACTTACCACCATGTGTGTTCCCTGTTGTAGTACGGAACTGGCAGTACTTTTGTTGTCATCCAAGTCATCCATCGTGCCTCTTGATGGATGGATAGATAGAGCTGGATACTTAAGTTTATTCACATTTTTACATAGCAGCCCAATACAGCTGAATTGTGTAAAAATGTACAAACTTTAAGTAGTGATAATGATGAACTACTAATAAGATAAAATCCCCCTTACTACAAGTAATATACAGAGCCTAAACTACTCAGCTATCTAACAAAGTTTTAATGAATACTAGAAAATAATTTAAAAATTTATGAATAAAAATTCTGCATATGGTGAAAAATATGAAGCCAAAAGCCCAAGCCTAATACACTCCTAGACTATTTCTTTACTGACATTGTGGGAATGAAAGTGCTCTTGAAGTGATCAGTACGACAGATTGGAAGCTTAAACATTTGCTGCCTCCTTAATTATAAATAATAAAACATGGCAAACACTTTACTTTTGCTCAGTACTATTACTTTTATTTATTAAAAGTTATTAATTGTGTAATAATTATGCAGTTCCAAACCAGAATTTATACCATTTTAAGACTTATGATGGTGATGATGAATGATCCTTATAGTGTTAACTGTAGCTGCATTTTGAAACTTTAAAGATCATTCTACAAAAATTTGTAAACATACAATTAGAAAATAATATACATGTGTTACTAAACTAAACATCAAATCTAAGTTGCACTCAGACTGCACAATTTTTCAATCTATTTATAGCTGCACTGCAAATATCTATATATTCATGATCAGTTTGTTGTAAGTTGTTGCACTTAAGCACCACCAGATGAATCTGGACCTGCACCAATGAAGCACCATGCATACGTCTGAGCAGCACCTACGTGGAAATTGCTATTGCATTCTATTAGTTCTCATCATTTATGCCTGGTGTTTTCAGTTGTGAAAATAAAGCAAATTATCCAAGCAAGTGCTTTGCTGGTACATATGCCATAGCCAGAAGCATCAAATGTCAACCTTGCCCGAAAGGAGCCCATTGCCCAACAGATGGACTGTCAATGTATGTTCTTTGTGCTAATGGTACCTATTCTGACATGGAAGGACAGAGTGTTTGTACACCATGTGATGCTGGCTACAGGTGTCCAAGTCTTGGAATGGAGGCACCTCAATTGTGTCCAAATGGAACGTACAGTAACACAACTGGTGCTCTCGAGTGTGTTTTGTGTCCAGCAGGTTTTAGGTGAGGTTTTATATCCTGTAACTCACCATATTATTCATGTGCTGCACTGTACGTACACATGCATTCATCCTATAACTCACCATATTATTCATGTGCTGCACTGTACGTACACATGCATTCATTCGTGTCAGTTAAGAACCACACTGCTAAGTGGAAGTTAAGTGCCTGAAGCACCATAAAGCTCAAAGAAATGCTTGGCCCATGCTGTAAAAATGCAAATGACTTCAACAGAGCGTGTAATCCTGGTACGTGTGCACATAATTTTATCAGTACCACCATGTCCACCGCTGGGCAGTACTGGCACTCCCCTTTGTTAACTCCATTCAATCGCATTTACCTACATTAATAACTAGAGCGGTTTCCAATAATTATTGAGTGTTGTAAAACCAAAACCAAAGTTTAAATTACTCTGGCCAATCACAACAGATGTAAACAACACAACGAGCCAATCAGAATTCGAAGTCAATACATGTTTAACTGGTGCCGAGTGTAGGAAAATGCATGACCAAATTAAAACACAAATAGTTTTGGTTTGAATTCCCATTGGTTGGGAAAGTGGCGTGCGTTTTGTTAACCAATCACAGAACGTTGTAATGCAGAACTAATAAAAGCAAATTCAAAATTACTTTCGACACTCAATTGAAAACCACTCTTTCATGTTGTACTTCTGGAAAGTTCATGATGCAGTAAACATCATGAGTTTGTAAATATATAATGTAAGTGAGTCTCTGGTTTGTTAGCTTGTTAAGCATTGCAGTCTTCTTTAATGGGTGATGACAAATTTAATGTCATTAAAGCCTGTGACTATTTGCTTTATATTACAATGTATCATAAGTGTGACTTAAAATGCACTGTCAGTTCCTAATGTATATCTGCTGCAAAATAAATTAAAATTATGTGACACTGTAAAATGTGATTTTACAAAGCTTATAACTGGAATGAAGTCTAATTTGAGCTGTAAAATTTCACAGTAACTGTACCATGTAGCACTGCACTTTTCGTTTAGCTGATTGTAAGCATTGTTAAATAAAGTAACAAACAACTGCACCATGCAAGCGAGCACTACGCGTACATACCTTTATCCAATGCGTTCATTATTTACGTTGATAATTAAGCGTTGGTAACTTATCTGGAGCAGTACCAGTAATTAAAAGGGATGATCATCTATTCAACACACACATGTACGTGACTGAATACTTCTTTTTGTTGCACTGCAATCTTCACATTATCTTTCTCACTTAAAAACATCTGTAGAACACTTGTACACTTTACGTACAGTACTGTACCAATAAAATAATAATTGTGAACAGACCAAAAATTAATGTAAAACAGCTGTTCTTTGAAAATTGTTAATGTTGCACCATCCTTTGCACTGAACTATAATCTCTACCTTATTAATCTAATTCTACAAAATTCTGTCATGGAAGTTTCTTCACTCTGAAATAATATTGAAAAGCACTGCTAATTAAACCGTCGTCTGCACCATGCATTCAAGCACCATACGTCTGTCCAGCACACACGTGGAAACTGTTATTTTACTCTGTTTGTCCTCAACATTTCTGCCTGGATATTTCAGTTGTTTGGCAAACGAAACAGCAGAATGCTTACCGGGAACATATTCCAATACTGGGAGCATAACATGCCGACCATGCCCAAAAGGTGCCTACTGCCCCAACAGTGGACTGTCAACCTTCACTCTCTGTGCTAATGGCACATATTCTAATGTGGAAAAGCTGAGCAATTGTAAACTTTGTGATGCTGGCTTCAAGTGTCCGAGTGTTGGACTACAGGCACCTGAAGAATGTGCGAATGGAACATACAGTAACACAACTGGTGGCAGATATTGTATTTTGTGTCCAGAAGGTCATAGGTGAGAGGTCAATGTGTCTGGCAACATTCAACCCATGCGCTGTCTCATTCATTCACTTGTAAAGCAGTGCTAACTGTCCATAAAACATATCATTAAATTCAATTACTTTGACTTGTATTTGTTCACCTGTTGCTGTTATAAAGTATTTTTTTGCTCTCAGGAAATGCCTGACCACAAAAATGTACTTTCAATGATTGTTAAAAAATAAACAATCTTGGATTTTTCAAACTAAGGCTGTGGAAATGTCTGTCCGTCTTTCTTTTTCTTCAGACATACAAGTTGATAATACAAAATATGGTAGTAATAATTATTATTCCTTTATGTGTTTTTGTTTCAATAGAAAGAAAGAATAGCAAAATATTATTAACTTTTTAAATCAGGAGCTAGTTTTGTTGTTTGCTACAAAGGCTTTCAATATTTTTTAAATTGATTTTTTTTATTGATCCTGTACTTGACCTTTACTTGATGATAAATTATAGTAATGAAATGAAATAAGGATGCTTAGATAGTAGGTGTTGAAACCGATGCGGAAACACACAAATTGTGTAAAAATTTAGAACATTAAGTCCACTGTCATTGAGGACACATGGGAACAGTAAACCTCCAAGAGGTTCTCCGCTTGTTCAGTATTTAGAATCTTGCCAAAACCAAGTTCACCTTCTATTTGTTGTTTTTTCTGTTAGTTGCTCAGTGAAGAGTGATGCCCCTGCACCATGTGGAAGAGGGTTTTATGCCACAGAAGGAAGAACGTCCTGCAGTGAATGCCCTGTGGGATTTTTCTGTCCACTTCTCACGACTGTAACCCCTCAGGCGTGTACCCCTGGCTTTTATGCTAATGAATCAAAATCTGACAAATGTACTGAGTGTGACAGAGGTAAGGTGTTCCTTAGACTGACTTACTGAGTGTGTTCATGGCGGCCATACTGTAGGAGCAAAACAATAGAATGAGTTTCCTTTGGGAAATAAATTGTATTTTTATACATTTCCCCCAAATATCTTTTATTGTTTGGTTCCTCTTACATGGCCGCCACAAAAACACTCTATAACTTAGCTTTTATTATAGTTTACTATATAACACCAATGAAATACGAAATTTCTCTTCTCTTGTTAAAAAAACATTTTTCAACACTCGAAGAGAAATTTTGTATCTCCGTGTGGTCATCTAATATCCTCTATAACTCTCAAATATCCAATCTGACCACATGTAAGGAGAAGTCCTATACTGTAACCTACCTATAAAGTAGCTTGCACAACTTAATTACTTAGCTATGCTCAAGGACAAAAGAACTTGGGACAAAGCTATAAGCTGCAAATTTAGCGTGACCTTATTAAAGAAGCCTTCTTATTAGTTTACAATGCATTTTACTCTCCCGCACCCTCTCCCCCCCCCCTCCCCCCACCACCCCCAACACAATGTTCAAGTCTAATGTTCAAGGTTTTTTTTTTACACATGTTCAACATGGGGTGTTGAGGGTTAAGGGGAGTGGAGGTTGGGGAACAGATTTTTTTTTGTTTGAATGCACCAGTTTCTAGGGAAACATGTGTAGCAACCTACAATGCCCACCTTCTGGCACAGGGACAAAAACACAGGGACACCAGAACATCATAGAACATCAATACCAGACTAAAGCTGTCATATGCTGACTAGATTAGGTGTTAGTAGGCCTTGATTAAACCTAATCAGGCATTCGCAACCTAGTCTGAGATGGTTGGCTTAAGTATGGTGTTGTTCTGTGATGCTTGGGTTTCTTGTACCAGTACATATAGCCACTGACACCCACCATCCATCTCACTATGTATCTATGTATCCACTCATTGTGCAGTTCCAGAAAATATCCATACTCCCCCAACAGAAGGCAACCTGAGTGGAAGTCATCTTCAGAGTCAAGATGAGTTCCGAAGATGACTTACACTCAGGTTGTCGAAATGTCAATCAATGTCACCTCAAACAGTCCTTGTCAGGACTACACTCACCCAGATGATCATAATTATTTATGTACTTATGACATGACTCCTGGGTTCAACCCATTTACAAGGTGAATTTTCTTGATATTTTAATAACATCTTCCCAGCACTTTTGTAAGAAAAGTATGGGGACAAGATAGGAGAATTTATTCTTTGATATTAAGGGTTAAAGGGTTCATAATGAAACCCTTGCTTCCTTATTTACCCAACCATTCAACATCTTTCCCATCAACCCACTCATTTACTTCAATGTCTGTCTAACTATCTGACTGTGGACCTAACTGTCTGCCTACTTAGTTTCCAAACATATTGAATGGTTACATACTGGTAGTTACAAGGGTTTGGTTTCCTAAATCACAGGATACAGATGCCCAGATGCCACACAACCACCAGAGGAATGTCCTAAAGGTTATTTCAGTTCAGCAAAGGCACAGACTGCCTGCACTCAGGTAATTAAGCAATACTGTCATGAAGTTTAAAGAAACTGCTACAAGGTTGTTAGCTATTGTGGTTTGTTGTGTGCTAATTTCTTTGGAATCTTTTGACGTTTCACAGTCATTCTCAAACTCATTAATAATTCATCAAGAGAAAACAAAGAAATCACTACCGTGACCGTGGTTTGGATATGTGATCCTAATTACCATAAACTTTTGCCAACTTCAGCCTTGAATTTCTCCAAGAATTATTGATCATTTGAGAAGCCATATCAAACACTCAAAAGTGTGTTTCATCAGATATCCAAACACCTCGAAGTCGTTTAAAAAAACTCGGCTGTGCCTCGTTTTTTCAACCTATTTCTCAGTGTTTGGATATCTGATGAAACACACCTCCTCGTGTTTGATATATTACGTGAAACATGTCACTTTGAATGGCAAAAAAACATATTTGAATCGATGAAATCATTAAATAATGGTTCAGTCTGTTAACAATTACCCTACGAATGTACAGAAACTAGTACATGTATGAATTCTCTTTGGCTGCGGATGGTGAGGATGGAAATGGATTGCAAATGCCAATTTTTTCAAGAACTTGCTTTGTATTCTTAATTTTACAATAACTGTCCAAATTCTCGTGCGCTGATTGGCTCGTAGCTATTGTCTATAAGAGTACAGACAATAAAAATGACGTCAGATGTAACGCGCGCGCTTTCTCAACGAAAAAAATAGCCAATTCCGCTCGTACTTTTTCCATGTTATTGTAAAAAACAAATCGACGGCAGTTTTCTATGGTCCGTACTCTTATAGACCATAAAATGACGCCATAAAATGTCCAAAACTTGGCAGTGAAACCACTCGCCTGCGGCTCGTGGTTCCACTTGAGTTTTGAACATTTTTGACGTCATTTTATGGTCTATAAGAGTATGGACCATAGAAAACTGCCGTCGATTTGTTAATTAGAGACGTCGCTAAAAACTGATTGTAGTTTGCTCTTCCTCAGCGAAATCTCTTATTATAACATTATCTTTCCTTCTCGTGCTCTAAGAGCAGTTTTATGTTAGAGAAAAGATTCTATGTCAAATATTTGAAGTAATAGATCAAACACGAGGAAGAGTGTTTCCTCCGATTTCCGAACACCGAGAAGTAGGTTGGAAAAACGAGGCGCAGCCGAGTTTTTTTAACCAACTTCGAGGTGTTTGGAAATAGGAGGAAACACTCTTTCGAGTGTTTGATGTAGCTTCTCAAACTATTGATAATTCTTGGAGAAATTTGAAGCAAAAATTCACAAAATTTTATGATAATTAAGATCGTATTTCCAAACCTCCTTCACGGTAGTGATTTGCTTTGTTTTCTCTTCATGAATTATTAATGAGACTTTTAGAAGAATTTTGACCAAAACACAGTAATTAGTGCTCCTTTAAGGCAGGGTTGTGTATTTAACAGTGGCAAAAATGCATATTTACCTTATTGCATTTTCCAAGATTTGTGCCGAAAATCATTACTGGTATTCTGTTTTTTCTCTTTCTTTAAGTGTGCACCAGGATACTACAATGTGCAGACAGCACAGCCATCTTGTCAAGAATGCCCTGCGGGGAGCCGATGTCCTCTGACGGACAGCCCACCAGTGCCCTGTCTAGATGGTCAGGTAAAAACAAGGATTTAATATTGTTTCATAAGTGCCTGTGCATCCCAGATCGATTTGGAATTTGCAAGTGTTTTTATTTTTGTGGAGGGAGGAAAACCGGAGAACCCAGAGAAAAGCAGAGCGGAGCAGGGACGAGAACCAACGACAAACTCAACCCACATATGATGCTAATGCCAGGAATCTAATGAGGCCTAGTGGGAGGCCTAATCTAGTGGGAGGCACTTGTTGTCGCAACTGCACCATCCCTGCTCCCTGCTGGAAAACATGATTCTTACCATTGCCTGTGTCTGCTTGTCATGCTCATGTTGTGCTAATCATTGTAAATGGCATCAGTAATAGTGTAAATGGTTTGAACCCAGGAATCATGTTACAACTACATAAATTATGATCATCCAGGTGAGTGTAGTCCTGAGAAGAATCATTAGAGGCATCAGTCAATGTCCCCTCAAACAGTCCTTCTCAGGACTACACTCACCTGCATGATCATAATTTACATACTTATGACATTAGTAATGTCTTAATTCCATCATGGCTTCTCCTTGTGCCATTTGAAAACAATTTGTGTAGCAAGTAACTTTTTTGTTGTTGCAGTATTCTCCAGTTGCATCAACAGAGTGTTTCTCTTGCCCTGCTGGACAGATCTGTTCTGATCCTTCAAGTCCACCTTTGACTTGCAATGTGAGTATTATTAGGTTTTAATGTGGCTAAAAGTAATTTAGGCAAAGTTATAGTTGATCAAGACAGTGCCCGTCGGCGGTTTCCTTTTCTCGCAGCTTGGGGGTGACCTTTGAGCTTTCTGCTGAGGGCACCTTATGGTTTGCTTTGTATTTGCTTGCTTGCTGGCCTGTGAGTATTTTGCTGGCTTTATTTTCAAGCCTTTTTCACTCTCCACCCTCCCTTTGGTAAGCATTGAGTTTGGTAAGTATTCCACAGCTTGGGTTCAGTGTGACGGTGCCTTTGGTGATGGCCGCTCCCAGGGTTGCCATGGATACCTCCTTCTCCATGCCTGATTGCTGCCTGCCTTCACCAACCTTTTTAGGCAGCAGCTCCCAAGCTCATTTATTGTTGTTGAGTTTAAACTATGGCTACGTAGTTCTTCTTCGTAACATTTCAAAAAGAGTTTCTCTCTGGCAATGTGCCTTGACACTCACAGCAATTCACCATTGCATTAAAGCACTGGCTGGCAAAATTCTGGATATTATTATTAGCTATCAGCACAAAAAATGGGACTTCCAAATTGACACTTGACTGTATACCCAACTTACACCCTTCCCTTTAATTTTTTCTGAGAACTTCACAAATGTAATGGAATGCTAGCATTCTCGGACATGTATTTTATGAAATTAACGTTGCTTCCCCTCTGACAAATTAGTTTTGTATAAAATCTCTTCTTGTCTCACCAGGTTGGTACTTACAGCAATGGATCTCACTGCAACCCTTGTATCATTGGCCATTACTGTCCCTCACCGCTCAATGCCCCTCAGCCATGCCCACAGGGCAGCTATGCTAATGTGACTGGTGCAGTTAGCTGCAAGGCCTGTGATGCAGGATATTCTTGTCTAAACCCATCCAGCACTCCTGTACCTTGTGCGGCGGGAGAATACAGTATTTCTGGACAAACAACATGTACTGTAAGTATATACCAAGCCCTAAAAGTTGGGGGTGGGGGGGGGGGGTGGGGGTGCAGGTATGTCCAGTACCAAATGGTATTGGTTTTGAGCCGTTTTGGTCTGAAATAGCTTGATTTTAACCTTTTTGTTCTGAACATAGGACACCTGGCACACTTCTGGGTACAGCATGTAGTTGTTTAATTTTATTTTTAGCATAATCTATTCTTTAAGATCAGACATCCAGAGATTGTGCAAGTCCCGAAAACAAAATGTAAATCCTTTGGAAACTGAGCATTAGCACATTCAGTGAGGGCCATTGTTATAGAATGCCCTACCTTAATTTTGGAACTAAGATGCCTGTCAAACATTGACTGTTTTAATTAAGAAACATCTTAAAACTTTCCGTTGCAGGAATTTAGAGCTTTCAGAACTGAATAATTTTTTTTAGATTGTAAATTAGGAAGTGCTTTAGAATATTTTAAATTCTTTAGAAATTTTAATTATTACTTTTATTCATTAGTTGTTCAATTTTTTCTGTTAAGTAATGTTTTGTTTCCATCAATCAGAAATGTCCAGATGGCAGATTCAGTCTTGGTGCGGCATCAGTATGCCATATTTGCCCTGCTGGTCGTTCCTGTATGAATGGCTCTGCTCCCATTTCTCCTACTGAGTGCAATGCAGGAACATACAGCCCCCCAGGGGTAGGGATTTGCCATGCGTGTCCTTTGGGAACACATGCTAGTGGAGGAGCATCGTTTTGCTCCCCTTGTCCTGCAGGGCACTCTTGCAATGACCCAAGTCAGCCTCCTGTAGCTTGTACCTCATCAGAATATTGGAACAATGGTGGAGAGGTATGGTTATTGTGTTCATCATTACTATGTTACTCTGCGAGAGTGTTTTATGTTTAGGTATGGTTGAGCATGCTTCCTCTTTTAATTTATTGTAACCAGGAAGCAACCATAAAGTGCAGACTGTTGAAAGGGGAACTCATGAGGTTGTCGCTATACAAAAACAATTTCCCTCCCACAAAATTTAAAAGATCTAAAAATTGACAAAATTTTTGTGGGTAAGCAGATGGTGAGGAGTGAAATTATTTCAGTGAAAGGCTCAGGAAATTATCAGAATTTTCACAAAATGAGATGAAAGTATTTCCTAATTTCACAACTATACCATTTGATTGCCTTTAGTATCATAGGTGACAATTTAGTTTTGACTTGTTTATTGTTTCAAGAAATGTTGTCATAGCAATATTCATTATTGTGTGAAGTTCAGGTGTGAGATTTTGTTTCAAAAATAAGGAGTAATTTGTCACCCATAATTATATAAATGAAATATGTTATGCCACACTGGCAGCTTGGCTCTGGCTAAATGCCAGTTTCCTTCTCCCTAATAATTTTATGAACCAGTTAGTAAAAGCATAGACTTACGTAAAACCAAAAACATTCTTCATCTCAATGATTGTTTAATTTTTGCAGATTCCGCGATGCGCTCCCTGTCCTGCTGGATACAGCTGTGCGAACATCACACAGCCTCCGGTGCCCTGTGCAGCTGGGTTCTATTCCCTTCAAGGTGCCGCATCTTGTACAGAATGTGAAGCTGGACAAGCCTGTACCGACCCCGCCCAGTCACCAAAACACTGTCCAAGTGGAACTTACAGCCAGAAGGTTATTATTATTATTATTATTATTATTATTATTATTATTATTATTATTATTATTATTATTATTTTTGCTGTTGTTCCTTCTCTGTCCCTTGTTCAAATCCTTTGCTGGCCAACTGATCAACCCCTCTTCAGTTAATAAGGTTAAAAATTGTTTTAATTTTTTTTTTTTTGTAATATTTCTTTTAGTTATAGTTGTCCCAGTTAGTACTGAGGTGGTAAATACTTTGAAACCTTATGTAATGAAACAGGATTGGCATTAAGCTTTGTAAATGCAACGTTTAGCTTTGTCTAAAAAGTTTTAATATGTTATTTTTGTAAGAATACTGGATGAAAAGTTAATGAAATAACAATCTTTTCATTAGGGTGCCACGTCATGCAGACATTGTCCTGCTGGATACAGCTGTCCCACTCCTAGCTCGTCGATCGCTGCTTGTGCAGCAGGCAGTTTCTCTGTGCGAGGTCAAGCAAACTGCACTGTATGTCCTATTGGATACATGTGCCCCTCACCAAAACAAAGGGCTGTGCGCTGTCCATTTGGCACAACAACATTTGGTGAGGCAGGAAAACAAACCTGCAGCGATTGTCCTGCTGGATCTAAGTGTCCCAACCCAGAGTAAGTGTTGTTAACCCTTTAACGCCCTAATATCAAGGAACAAATTCTCCTATGCTGTCTTCACACTTTCCTGATAAAAGTGCAGGGGAGAAGTTATTAAAATAGCAAGAACGTTCACCTTGGGTGATCACATCCTTAATTCTTATAACACTGGTGTTGAATAAGCATTGCTATTACAAGGAGAAATTTGATGCTGATCACTGTTAGGGTTTAAAGGGTTAAGGTACAGATAATAATAACAAACGTTGAACTTCTTTATTGTGGTCAGTCACAGAGATACAAGGTGAGAGTGGATGGTGGCATATGCATTGTGGTCAGTTGACTAATAATATATTTTTAGAGGTAGATGGTATGCGAGGTTTGTCCTATTTGGTGAGACCTTTAATGCATGTCCACATTAATTTGTTTGCATATTACCCTACTTATTTATAGACTGGAGCTAGGGTCTGTAATGGGACATTGATGTCCTCATTCATGGCATTTGCAGTTGGTATTAATCAGTTCACTTTAAATTGGTTGAACAACATTTAGAAAATAAATAATGCTTAAATATAGTTTTTCAACCCACCAGCTCATTGTAAAGCCTGCAGTCTAACTTGAAACTATTTTGTTGAATATTTGGTTTTCAGGTCAAATGCAACAGCCTGTTTGAACGGCTCATATAGTGTTGGCAAGTCAGTGCGATGTTTGACCTGCCCTGCTGGTCATAAATGTCCAACCACAGATGTAAGTGACGTCATTACAGCATTTGGGTATTCCTTTTACATTTGTCACCATGCATCAATTTCCAACCTTCATAAAATAGTAAACAATTTGTAGTTAGCAGCATCATTTGCTTGTAAGATGGATGACTTAGTCCCCGGCCCTTAAATGCACAAGAAATTTTGATGCTTTGTATCCCACACAGGCATACCCAATCCCTTGTGATCCAGGTCAATATGCGCTCGCTGGTAGCCTGGTCTGCATAGACTGTCCAGCGGGAATGGAGTGCCCTTCAACTCAACAGCAGCCTACAAGGCAGTGCGAACCAGGTGTGTTGATTGATGGTTCTATTTGTTTCTTGCTCATTTCATACTCTTTTAAGTATAAGTTTAAGTTTTTATCTCCTGAGATTCTCTCAGTGAGTGTAAATCAACTTAATTATAATTATATCTCTCAATTAGTATGCGCGGTGTGATTGGTCAATTTTGCTGGCCATATTTCACTGTACAGCCTGCTAATTAAATTTGAAAGTTTCCTTTCCTGTGCACTCGTTTAACATCAGAGATATAATAAATATCTTAGTTAATTACCAACCTTGTTTTTGTGGTCTGTACTGTAAGTTACAGATGCTCATTTTTTTCCTGTTGAGTTATTAATGGCCCCTTGTACTTCGTACTTGGGCCATAAATCAGCAGAAAAACTCGGTCTGTAACGAACAGTACAGGCTTGGAACTTGGTTAGTAACAGGTATATATTTTTTAAATTGCCACTTGGAAGAAAGATGAAAGAATTAGTGCTGTTCAGTGGCTATCACTTGAATGTCACACTTTAGGATTTTAGCAATAGGCCATTTCAGGATTGCTTTGAAACTCAGATTACGAAAGCAAGGGTGAGTGCAAAACGCTTCATGCGAAAATAAGTATTGTTTGCATATAAATGAATACTTACTGTATTTTCAAACTTAATGCATGAATTAAGCCTCGTTTTCATAATGAGGTTCAAAGCAACTCAGAAATGGCCTATTAAAACCACCTGTTACAGTGTAATAAACAGCCCCACATGAAATTACCTCTTCGTTAGTTTCCACATATAAATGGTTTAAGATTTCACTGAAAACTCGGAACCCCACACTCAACGTAATAAATGGCACCAAAGAAAAGCAATGCTTTACAGGTTTCAGTTTAGACTCAAAATTAGTACCAACTTGTACAGTCAGTATAAATCCAGCTTAACCTGTCCTTGTTTTCTCTTTTCCTAGGAACGTATTCTGTTGGAAAAGCCCAGGCTTGTACTACTTGCCCAGAGGGCAAGTTCTGTCCATCAACTAATACCTCCACAGAGACAGCCTGTGATGCTGGAACATTTTCTACGGGTCGCCAGGAACGCTGTACTCCGTGTCCCAGCGGGAGGAAGTGTCCTAACAAGGATGGAACTGGAAACGTAAAATGCCTGCCGGTATGTGCCTTGCTTATTGTGGTGTATGGCATCATTTATAATCCCATATTAAAAAATATATAATACCATATTTCTTTGTGTTAGCCTCCGTGAAAATTATCCAATAAGGAACTGCATGTGCCAATTTGTTCATCTTTTTTTCAAGATAAGAAAATTAAGTTTACTGTGTTAAATGTCATGCTAGCATTAAATATCATGCCATTTAGTTTACCAGCCAAGGTTTGAAGGTCTTTCATTGAAGATATGTGCAGCAGGTTGTTGATTGGTGATATTTGAAAGCTTGCCATATTGTTAGTCTGTTCAACTGATTGAGTGTATTGTATTATTGGTGATGATGATGATGATGATGATGACGACGACGAAAAGGCTGATGATGGTGACATTATTAGTGATGATATTGTGGCGATGGTGATGATGATGATGGTGATAGCCATGGTAATCTGTGATGATGATGATCATGATGATGAATTAATTACTATGAACTATGCTGATGGTGTTAGTAGTGGTGATAATGGTGCTGATAGTGACGATGACAGTGACAGTGAAGATACTGCTAATGATGATCATGAAAATGTTGATTATTGGTGATGGTGGTCATGTCTGTGATACTGATGGTGATTTGTATTTACTTGTGTTGTTGTTGTTATTATTTTTTCTCTGTCTCTTCAGGGAACCTACTCTGTTGGTAGCCAGGAAACTTGTACCCCTTGCCCAGCGGGCAAGGCGTGTCCAAACACTCATTCCAATGACAGCGTCACTTGTTTACCAGGACAGTATTCAGTGGGATCACAAACTGTATGTCACCACCTTATTTTTCTTTTCTTTTCTTTTTGTTTAAAACAAAACTTTGCATGAAAGTGTTTAAGCATGCTCACAGTTAAATGAAAAGATTGCTTTTCAAAAATAAAAATGACAAACTAAGATTGTTTACATGGAAAAGGGTGCCATACATGTATGACAGAATTTTGGAAATATTATGTGTTCATTTTTGTGGCCTGTTATATTGACAAAGTTATACTGGCAAAGGGGCTTCATGCCCTGAAGATGTTTGTGAAATTTTTTAACAATTTTTAAATGCTTTTTCATTGAACTATGACCGAGTTTTGTAGTGCTTATGCCAGCTGTACTAGCTGCCGCACTAAAGATGTCATTCATGCTGCTGCCTTGTGTAGTTCCAGAAAATATTCATACTCCCTCCACGGATGGTTTTTTGTTTTGCAACCCCCACTCCCCCAGGAAATTCCAGTTTAGGTACATACTTTGCTTCTACAATTTTGGCTTTTAAGACCCCTCTCCCCTTAGGAATTTTCAATGACCTTCTAAGGACTGGGTATGGACTTTTTTGGGAACTGCACATTTATACTCTTGATGGAGGATCCAGTATTTGATCAAATTTGTACAGGAGGGAGGAGGGAGGGGGGCAGATTGAAAGTGTTTTGGAATGTAAGAACATTTGTCCATTCAGGCTTTATTTCTGACAAAAAGATGGGGAGGGGAGGGTGGCAGCTAGCTCCCCAGGCTACAACCCTAGATCCACTTGTGGATTAATTCAAATTATATATGAAGTAGGAACTTGGTGCTGAAATGTCCAACGGTCTGATTTCTTTTGCAGTATTGCACTGTATGTCCACCAGGTTATCATTGTCCCAGCACTACATCAAGCCAGGAGATTGAATGCCCAGATGGCACGTACAGTAAGGGAGGACAGCAAAACTGTACTGACTGCCGAGCAGGCTATGCTTGTCCGTCCAAGACTGATGACTTCCGAGTTCAGTGCTCTGCTGGCTATTACACTCTAGGGAATTCTCAGGTATGCCCTTTAATTAAGTATTTTTAATATTAACTATTAAAAAAATTCTTTGTGTCAAAGTACCAGAGGAAAGTGCAATTTTGTTTATTCAATAACTCTTATTTCAATGGTCACATTTTAAGTTTTGACATAGATTGATGATCAAAAGATAGTGTGCTGTTTTGCATGATTGAAGGGTATTAAATACTGGAAGCAAAAAATTTTCTCATTAATATTTGTATCATCTACTCAACTACATGTATAAAATGAATTTAATTCAGTTGTAGCTGTTTTGTTCCCAGGGTCGACATCAGTAAATTCCACTTATGGAAAGTATTTGATAATAATGGAAGTGCAACTGTAAATAACCTTTATATTGGTTGAATGCAATTTAACGTACAGGCTGTAGTTAACAACAAAGAGCGCTAGTGTTGCTCCATGACCAGCTGTGTCTCTTTGGGCGCATGCGCCAGGATTTCACTTGCTTTCGAGGGCCTGGGGGCTCATGGCTGGTTTGCCAGGATTTGCCAGCCATGGGAGCAGTCTCTAGGAGCTGACTGCCAATAATTATTAATAGTGGAAGCTCCTGGATATCTCAGGCAACCAACTTCCACTTAGTGATACGGTTGTTAAATGTCATTTTGTGTAAAATGGCTCCAGCTGTTACAATATTCTTCATTAATTTTACATATTTCATCATTTCTGATTGTTTAAAATTCTTGCCAACAGCTTTAATTTCATTTGAATGCTTTTGAGGCTTTCATCCAATTAAAAGTGCCTTAAATTTTTGTTTGTAATTACCAGTAAAAGCTGTTGATAAATTTATGCTTTTAAGCTCTATATGTTTCAGAATATTTTTTGCTATGTTGTATAATTTTACTTTACTTTATGTACATAAAAAGCAGTTAAGTGTTACCCACTTAATGAAAGCTCTTTAACTATTGACATTGAAAGCTTTTAAATTAAACTAATAAATGCTCTTAAAATGCAAACGTTTTGTTTTGTTAGCAGCAAGGCGGGGGATTAAATGCTCCTGCAAAATCTGGTGTGAGTATATAAACAGCAATAAATTAAAACTAAAAAGCATGCAATATGTGAAACCTTAAATTTATGTCAAGAATTAAGTAAGAGAATATAATATACTTATTAATGGTAACAAACCATAAATGTCCCAGTTATATGTATTAAATAATTGTCCAAAATTAATCAATGATTAATATTTTTGTCATTAGCTGTCAATTAAAAAATAAATGTTATCAAACAAGGCCATAACTTTGTAATAAAAAAAGGTGAAAAAGCTGTATTTTGATGTCATCATAGCTAAAAAGGATGATAAACAGAACTTAATATGTACAAAAAAGGTGGCAAAAATTGTGCTAAATTAATTTTGAATTTCATTTGACTATTCTGTAATGTTTTTACATACATGTCCTCCATTATAAGACGCTTCTAAGTCAAAAATCCCTTCAACAGCAAACCTATGAAGTCCTCCAACCCTTTCACACTCGAAATATCTGTCAGTGAATGGTAATTAACCACATTCAAGATTTCTGTGTTTTGAAGGAATTAATAAAAAAAACCCAATTATTTATCCAAGTTAAAAGCCGGGTATAAAGCATATGCATCTACATATTGTTGTGGTGGAAGAGCTGTTAATTCCTCTCACTTGGTCAGCTGAGGCATTTTCAGTTTCTGCCTTTGAGGGTACTATATCTTCAGTAGCTTTCCGATTGAGAGAGGTGTCCAGTTCAGAGAGTGTCGCCCAAGGGATATTCACTATGGAGAGCATCTAAATGAAATTGTCCCTGTAATAGGCCATTTTACAGTTGTGTGCTTAGTGACCTGGTCTTGAATTGGAAGCGAGGCTGGGGTTGACCTTGTTTTGATACAGACCTCACTGCTTTTCATATGTAAATGCAAATAGTTAGCATAAGAACAGTGTGATCTGCATATGAAAAGCAGTGAGGTTTGTATCAAAACAAGGTCACCCCCAGCCTCGCTTAGAATCAAAGACCAGGTCACTTAGCAAACAACTGTAAAATGGACTATTAGAGAAGTTTCCACTAAAAGGTCAGAGGTTTCTTCATAGCAAATATGTTCCAGAGAGCTGAATAGTGACATCCCAAAAAATTGAACATGTGGATCGAGTTAAATGGAATGTGTAAAAGACATTCTCTTTCCGAAAATTTTAGCTCCTTGTTTCAATTTGCAGCTGACATATTTAACTCCTAATTTCTGGCTACAAATCTCTCCAATCTTTGATGAGGAAACGAACTTCACTAGAAATGATTTACACATTTACTAATAGAACCAGTGCTCAATTAAACAGATTTTTCCAAGGAAAATATGACTTAGAAGTACCCATTTCTTAGCCATGAATTGCAATTAGGAGCTAATGTTTGGCAGGTGGACATTTACTCATGATTCTCTTTCTGATTTGTAAATGCTTCATATCATCAAATTCCATAATTTCACAAATTAATTTTGTTGGTGTCAACACTTCAGTACTCTTTTAAAAGGAACTGCCTGAAACTTTATGTCTGAGCTTTTTGTAAGAGGCCATTCTTGTTATTTTCACAGGCCTGCATCCCATGTCCTGCTGGTTCATTCTGCCCAAACATCACAGCCTCGCCCATCCCATGTCCAGATGGATCTTACAGCTTAGGTTTTGCTACTATTTGCACTGAGTGCCCAGCTGGTCACTACTGTGAGACTAACCGCAAAAACTCTGTTCCACTTCCTTGTCCTGCTGGTCATTACAGCAACAAATCAGCAGTCGTGTGTGCAGATTGCAGTGCTGGATATGCTTGTAAGGGTTCAGATATTTCTCCAACACCACCCTCTGGTCTATGCCCAGTGGGTTTTTACTGTCCTGATGGTTTGCAAGAAGTTGCTTGCCCATCAGGTACATTTGGAAACATAACTGGTGCGGCAAGTCAAGCTGGAGGATGTCCAACATGTCCTGCCGGATATTTCTGCCCTGCGGCAACCAGAGGTTATCCAACTCACAGGTTTGTGTAAGATTAATTTAATTCCAGACTAGTTTGACAAGTTTTCTTTAAAGTGCCCCTGGGATGAAAATTTCATTTTCCATCTTTTTGTATTTTCGTGTAGAATATGACCTTCTTACTCATGTTACCAAATTTCAATCCTTTATGGCGATTGGAAGTAATTTTTTTTTTAGCTTTTTATTCAAGATTTCACGGCCGCCATTACTTGGCCTTGTTCCAGAAGTTAAGGCTCAAATTACAGCAAGTGACGTCATTGGCTCAACACAAAAAATTCTACATGGCTAATTTTCATATGGATTCTACTTCATAAACTGTATTCTGCTGTTATTTAGTTCGCAATAACAGCAGAATACAGTTTATGAAGTAGAATCCATATGAAAATTAGCCATGTGGAATTTTTCATGTTGAGCCAATGACGCCACTTCCTGTAATTTGAGCCTTAACTTCCGGAACAAGGCCAAGTAATGGTGGCCGTGAAATCTCGAATAAAAAGCTTAAAAAAAATACTTCCAATTGCCGTAAAGGATTGAAATTTGGTAGCATGGGTAAGAAGGTCATATTCTACACGAAAATGCAAAAAGATGGAAAATGAAATTTTCGTCCCAGGGGCACTTTAATGCTTACTTCGCAAAATGTTAAGAAGCTAACCACAGCACAGAGTTGGTGATTTCATCTTAAGCAGCTGTATGTCTTGCCTGGCCATTCTCACCTTCGGTTGTCAATCAACCTGCAGAGCTAGCGTAAACAACTGACAAACAAAAAGATCCATTAATTCACCGAATCAACTTCGTCGCATGCATACAATCTTGACCCCAATCTGTATTAGGAGTGTGTTCTTTCTATGTTGAAAGCTGAACTATAAGTATCTTATTGTGTATTTCATTTATTCAGGTTGAAGTGTCCCCCTGGTCACTGGTGTGAGGAAGGGACACGAACCCAATTTGAACATCCTTGTCCAGCAGGCACTTTTAACAAGGAGATAGGCCTTGAACGACAAGACCAGTGCCTTGATTGTTTACCTGGCTACTATTGTCCACAGGGTGATCAGTACGGTGACAGGCTGTGTCCCGCTGGTCACTACTGTCCAGACAAAACTACTGGTCCTAACCAACACCCCTGTGATGCTGGAACATACACTGAAGAACAAGGAGCACAGAGTAATAATTACATTTCTCTGTACATAAATTAAAGTTAAATAAATAAGTGGGTGATATTGCATGACATTGCAGAATTATTTAGTATGTTAATCTTCACTGAGCTTTTTCTTACAGTTCAGTCTAACCATTTTGAACGTCATTGGATTTAGTCGTTTGATTTTTACTTGCGTATAAAATTAATGTATTACCAAACCTTTGCTTATAAAAATATTTAAAGAGGATAGCAATATTGACCAGGACTGAGGTATTCACGCAAATTCTCTATATCTTTATTGTATACAGGAAGTTTAATTTTAATATTTTGAAGGGGCAAATGTGTTGCTTTTTGGCCAAAAAGTTTCAAAAATGCCCCAAACTTCCCCAGGTTTAGTATGCTTTAAGGGTTGTTATATGCATTAAATGTGGATCCTTTTTTGCTTTTTCCCAAAAGCTGATTTCCAAGGTTTTGATCACATGAAACTGCTGCTAAAGTAGAAGCAATTAAATTCCCAGTAAATGAGCTGTGCCCTAGACTTTCTCAAAGTCGCTCGCTCGCTTCTCATTGAATGGACCTGGAGCGAGCGAGTTTTATCACTTGCAGCGCGCCAAATTTACAGGAGGAATTTTCCTTCTGTAGCATTATCCAATCAGAACCAGCGATATGAAAGTACACGTCAATCAAGCCAGATCATAACCAGATCACGCGCGAAGCTGTTCGAACATACAACACTAGCTCTTCGATAGCGATTGTTATTTCGGTCTACGACCAAGACCTTCTAAATTCCTCGCACTGATTATACGTTCATTTAACGACGAAATTCATGTATGGGTTGCAAAAAGCAAAGTACAGAGATGTCCGCGAACATCAGTGCAAAGTAATCGAAAGTCACTGTTGTGGAAAGGACGTGTTTTTATCGGCGCCTACAGGATGATCGGGAAAAAAAGCTTGACCTTTGAGGTGGCCCCATTCGTTTTCGATTTTCTACGTCACGGCGAAAGAAAAGAGGTTATGTCTGTTTGCTTGGTTCCGGTTAAACGGACATCAACATCAAGAGGCGATCGATCGGTATTTTGTGGCTTTTACAGACCGAGTTATATGCTGCATTTTTAATGAGTGTTTTGATAATAACGAGATAAGCCTCAACCTTGTTCGTTATATAGCAAGCATTTTTCGGCCGTTAACTTGTTCGGTTGTTATATACCGATACGGATTCGGCCGTTATCCCAAACGAGTTAACGGCCGAATTTCGTTCGGTATATAATAGGAAACCCATTAGAGCAGATACATTTTATGTTGTTTTCCAGGGTTTTCCGTCAAGACAGCACTCTGCATGTCATGCTGTGTAGTGCTTTCATTTTAAAATTTATTATTGCAGTAGCAGCGCTAGCAGTAGCCGGTATTATTATTATTATTATTATTACTCGCACATTCGAAGTAAAGCATTTTAAAAATCTTCGCGAAGCGAATCGACATAATTTCTGCAGTCATCAAAATGTAAACAAAATCTTCCCATGAACAGTGTAAAGTACGATACAGTCGTTTCGCGGGGCTGATAAAGAAAATGACTTGTCGTTTCACTGTTCAAATGCGTTGTCAAGGTTTGAAAATGTTTTGCAAATGCGTTGGCCCAATTTTTAAATGATTTTCAACGTATTTCGGTTTCGTTCGGAAACATTCCCAACGTTTTGAAACGCATTGAGAAAGTTTTCCAATGCAATTGTCGACGTTTCCAAAGATGCGTTGAAATGACAAGAATGCATTGAGTTGACAGCTTGACAACTTCGCACCCTGAAAAGTTTGCGCCAAAATGACGTCACTTGATTCGATTTCCAGCAAGGGAAACAAGTCGAGCTCTCGCTCGCTCGCACTCCGCGCTCGCTCGCTCGAGCTCTGATGATCGCGCTTCGCGCTCTCTAAGCTCGACTTGTAAGCAAGTCTAGCTGTGCCCCACCCCTCCCCCCCAAAAAATGAATAAATAAAATTAATTCCTTTTAACTAGTGTTGAGTATTTTTCTTACTTTATTGGCCAAAAAATTGAGATATGCCCCTCAAATAATCTTTTTTCAAAAATAATGTGAAGTATTTGGGGACTGGTGTTTTCTGTGAATGAATGTGTGACATCTGAAAAGCCATTTTACCTTTGAAAGGAATGGTTCCTAAAACTTTCACAATATATCATAAAATTATTTTATTAGAAAACCCACCGACAGCTTTGAGCTCTCAAATAAAACCCATCTTTAACAGACCTTTCTTCCTTTTTACTTTGACCATGGTTAATATGGAATCTATTTTCTTTATAGGTAAATTAGACTGCAAAGACTGTCCACCAGGTTTCTATTGTTTAAGCGGAGCTCAGGAACCTGTCCCTTGCCCCAAGGGTACTTACAATGCCTTGATTCGGAGAGAATCATTGGCAGATTGCCGATCATGTATCTCAGGCATGGCTTGTCCACATTCTGGTCTGACATGGCCACCAGTGAAGTGCGACGCAGGTTACTATTGTCCTGCTGGGTCTTCACTACCTAATGAGACAATCCACGCTTGTCCAGCGGGTACATACACAGACCGTCATGACCTGACGCATGATAGAGAGTGCACCTCCTGCCCGGAAAGGCAGTCATGCGAAGCTGGCACTGGAGGCAAACAAAAACCTCCACAGGAATGTGCTACAGGTGAGGTGTTCTTTTATTTCTGTACAAACTGGAACATTTGACGGGTTTGCTGGAAGAATGCTGTCAGTGATGACTTGGTCTTGGAATCAATTGGCATACAGAGTGGTTCTCTTTTCAGAATCTTAGTTTTGTATTTATTTTGATTTAATGGTTCAAATTTTTTTAATTAGCTTTAATGACTTTAGCCTACCAGCTGAGCCAACCAAAGCAACATGTCAATGATTTCTTTTCTCTGTTTGAAGCCACACAAAAGCAAATCAACCACACATCTGCAGTTCTGCAAGTCTCCTAGGCCAAGTTGTTCAAAGTGTGGTTAGTGCTATTAATCCAGGTTAACTACCACAAAAACCTACAGATTTTGTTCACAGTTAATTATAACCCAGGAAGGCTTTGAACAACTCGATTCTGAGGTTTTAGCAATTTCTCTAATTCAAACCTTTAGGTCATCTCAATCTGTAGACCAAAGTAGCATCCCAAAGCCAAAGCATCCCAAAGCCAAATGGTCAAGCCCATCTCCAGTGAACTCTTCATTTTGTTATGCACATTTGCTAAATGTTTGTTGAAAGAAAATTGCACTTTAGTGCTTTGGATATAAATCTGGTTCTCACAAGTAACAATTCTGACATAATTTTCTTGTCTAGGGCATTACTGTCCTCTTGAAACACAGAGTCCAACACAGTATCCTTGTGTTGCGGGATCATGGACCAACCTCACAAACCTAAAATCACAAGAAGAGTGTTATGAGTGTCCGAAGGGCTGGTTCTGTCTCAGAGCAAGCTCTGCACCAACTGCTTTATGCTTCACAGGACACTTCTGTCCACCAGGTATGTTCACTCAGGAGAGGGGAGGGAGGGGGGGGGGGGGGTTGGAAAGACGACTATAGATTTAAACATTTTTGCTTCAAAAAAGCCTGTGATTTGTTTACTGGCTGGAAATGAAGTAAAGATTTGTCAGTTTTGTGGGGAAAGGGGGAAAGTAAAGTAAAGCAATTTATTTAATGTCTACTCAATAACACAGGGAATGTTTGCACAATCTCCCAAGCCAGAGGCTCATGATATAGTGCTTGACAATAATCCAGATTGAATTGGAATAATAATATTTGGAAATATTGGTTTTTGAGAAGAGGGGAAAACTGGAGTACCCGGAGAAAAACTTTTTGGAACAAGGACGAGAACCAGTAACAAACTCAACCCACATATTCATGAGGCAGAGTCTAGGAATTGAACCTGGGCCACATTGGTGGGAGATGAGTGCTCTCACCTCTGCGCCATCCCTGCTCTGGGGTATAAGAAAATCAATGATTTTGCCAATACTGGTAATGTATCCTGAACTATAATAAAATTATTCCTCCTTTTTAAGGCAATGAAGAATCCAGTTTTAGAGTATAGTTAGAAAGTTTCTTTAAATGTGTACTCTTTACAAAAATAAAGATAAAATTCAAATTCAGATTTATTTTTTGCTTGTTTGTGTAAAAGGAACCAAACGAGGCAATGAATTTCCATGTCCTGCTGGGACGTACAACAACAAGACTGGTCTGGAACGCGTAGAAGATTGTGTACCATGCACAACTGGTCATTACTGTCCCCAAGGAACATCAATTCCAAAGGAATGTCCACGAGGAACTTTCAATGATGTACGAGGAGCCAAGGTAAGCAACACCACTGTGAATCCAAAGCCCTGTGAAAAAGATCCATAACGTAGGAGAGAAATACTAATTTCTGTCTGGCTTGGGTCATTACTAGGGCTGAGATCAAATGCTTTTACAACTTTATGTCCCATTTGTCCCTTTGAAAGCTAAGTAAAAGTGGTTTGATGTCAATAACAGTCCCTACAATTCTGGTGAAACATTCCTACAGTGTGCGACGATTCATAAGAGCATCTGCGTAGCAAGTAGCTTGCGAACGCAGACGTATTTCTGGCCGTCATTTTTTTTTTCGGTTGACAGCCAGAAATACGTCTGTGTTTGCAGGCTATGTAGCAAGCAAAATAAAGTAAAATGCATAGACTGGTTCAGAAATCATTAAATTTATTTGTAGCCCAAAGAAATGGAAATATTTTTCGGCAGTTGAGCACACAAGTATTCTCAGCTACAAAGGTCACCATGTTGTTGACCTATCAAATATATATTGCCTGCAGTATTTAAGTATATTAAGTGTTTCAATTTCACGGGCCTCCACTGATCAGCAAAGTTACCAAACAAAGTTTACAAGGGACGAAGCGATCAATCAACTGTCTGCCCAAATATCCCCCCTAACTATAACTTGTTTGAACATTCATCATCACAAGTTAAAAATAAATGTGGAATATGGGGAAATAATAAATTAAAACTCAGATATTCTCTTTGTGCTTCCTTTTAGAACCAACTTGAGGGTTGCAAGCAGTGTGTAGCTGGGTATTATTGCCCCAACACAGCAAACTATGAACTCACTGCTTGTGAAGTGGCTAATTATTCGGTAAGGAACATTTTTTCTAAATACCACATGAGCTAGTTAATCCAGAATGTTTGGTCAAAATTAATTGCACTGGTTTGAGACAACTGGACCAAACATTGCCATTCCATCAATTTTGAGTTAACCTGTTTCTTTATCATGCGTCTGCTCAGTCAATTTTCAAACCCCAAGGTGTTTAGGGAAAGGATTAATCCTTTAAGCCCCAAAAGTGACCAGCAGTTAAATTCTCCTTATAATACCACTACTTAATCAAAAATGTTGGTTATGAGAACAAAGAATATGATCACCAAAGATGAAATGTTTTGATTTTTGTAACAAGTTCTCCCAACTGGTACTATAACAAAGATACAGAGTACAGTTAGGAGAAGTTGCATGTTGATATTGGGTTTCATAAATATTACTTTTTGCAGCTGGGTAATGTGGCCTCATCTGACTTATGGTCTTCTCAGATCTGTTGGACTAGAAATGTTTTGGTTAGCTCTTAGTCATAAGTCATAAGGCCTTGACAATCTGTTGCTTGTGATTTCACCAGCTATCTCTGCATATTTTTCTCCCAGGGTCCTGGTGCCTTTGTATGTACAACTTGTGAGGCCGGCCATTACTGTGACAGTAGGACGACTAGTAAGGCTGTGATGATCAGCACCAAGATTTGTCCAGCTGGTACACACTGTCCTCCTGGCACAGATCAGAAACCTGACCTGGTCACTCACGCCTGTACAGAGGGTCATTACTGTCTCAGAGGTGATGAGGTAAGGCAACTCAATAACCATCATTGCTTCCTTTCTGTTCATACAGCTCTGTAATGGACTTAACATGATACCAATAAGCTCCCGGGGATCTACCGGGACATTCTGTCACGTGATATTTTATCACCTTAATCACGTGACAAAACGTCCTACATCACTTGTCAAAGATTCCGAGACGGAATTGAAAGCTCGTATCTTAGTATAAATTTTTCAATTCTGAAAAGGAAACTGTTTTGTTTGAAATACAATATGACAGGATCAAGGAACAACTTTTTCTCTAACAATAAAAAATGAATAATTAAAGTAAAACAACTTTGTTTAATGAGGGTGACACTTAACAGTCTGTTATGACTGACAAACCTGTGGCCCTCAGATTCCGGATCAAATTTGAAATAGAATTACACCAATCCACTTAAATGCCTCGGATTTATTAATGGTTGAGAAAGCATTACTCATTTTTGAAGTGACTATATTCAACAGAATGCCTATCCCATCAAGTGTCCAAATGGAACGTTTGGCCCACACACTGGCCGCAAACTTGTCAGTGAGTGCATTAAATGCACGGAAGGACATTACTGTGAGCCTGAAGGTTTGACAAAAGTGGTAAGTTAACCCTAAATCATCGTCATCATCATCATCATCATCATCATCATCACTTTCGTAGCCTAAGTGCACTTTTAGAGACCCAATTATGCCCCTCCAATCCCATAATTGATCAGCCATTCTTGTTGCTGGAACTTATTGTAGGTGCCATCCGACTTCCATTGTAATAAGTTATTAATTTTTTTCTCAGGCTAATGTGTGCCCACCAGGTTATTTCTGTCCTGAGGGAACTGGCTATAGATTTTCACAGCCATGCCCAGTGGGATTCTACAGAAAACTTTCTGCCGCAGTGTCTGTTCAGGATTGCAGTGTTTGCTTCTCTGGTCACTTCTGCGATGAAAAGGGCCTGGCAAATCCTAAAACATGTCCAGAGGTAAGAGGTGTTTATTTGCAGCAGATGACAACGACTGTTCACATTCATGATTAATTAAAGGGGCATTGTCACCCATCTTTAGTGTAATAATGGTTCAGTCTTGTTCAATAACTCTACTAGTGCAAATGAATGCATTTGTAGTTTCACCTTTTCATAGCTATTTTCTATGCCTACCCAGAAGAAGTGTTTGAAGAGCAACAAGCCTTTGGAGAAAAACCATTAAAAGGGTACACTAACTTTAACCATTTGATGACAATGCATGGCTTGAAAATGCCTCTTCATATTATTGCAGTTATCAGCGGTCTGACATAGAAATAAGGCAACTGAGTCATTCTGCATTGAATTGACCCTTTTACCTTGTTTGCTAGCTTTTTTACATATTAAAAACTAAACATTATATTTGAATGTAAGATCAACTTAATAACAGCAATTTATCGCTCAAAGGGAGTGGTTATCACTCTTGAAGATCATGATCACTTGAATCATTTTTGTGTTGTAATTATAGGGCTTCTTCTGTCCTACCGGTACTACTATTCCTCAACCATGTCCAAGTGGTTACTATGGTAACTCGTCTGGAGTTAAGAGAAGTGAGGAGTGTACACCATGTCCTGCTGGCCAGTACTGTGCTGGTTATGGCCTGAAAGAACCCAGTGGACCATGTGACGCAGGTTTCTATTGCAGCGGAAGAGCTTATACTTCTGTAAGTATTGATTTAGGTCTCCTCGCCATTGTTACATCTATTTTTTTTTATTTTTTTTTTGTTTACATTGTATTTGCGGTGGCAAAATAAATAAATAAAAACTAATAGCCCAATTTCGATATATAATACATTATATATATTTTAAATTCAGCCTGAAACAATAAACATCTCTGCGAGGCTCTGCGGAATAAACACATATATACTGTACAATTTATTCCCCTGAGCCTCGAAGTGATGTTATTGTTTCAGGCTGAATTTTAACATATCGAAATTGGGCTATTGAGCCTGTATGAAGAAGAGTACAGGTAGTAATATTTTGGGCGATGCTCAGTGTAAAACCTGTCACATTTTTGTTTGTTTCCTATCTTTTCCGTCACTTGTGAGTTTGGCAGGATTTTTACACTATGGATGAGGCTTATAATTATTTGTAGTTTTGGAATGGGAAAAATTCAGAAACTTTGAGGAACTTTCTTGGATTAAATCAGACAGTGCCTAAAAGTGTGGGTTACAATATTATGGATTAAAATGTTACATTTGATTATGATGAGGACTACTTTAATTTAATAAATTGTATTTGGATAAATGGGCAGCAAAAGGGACCTGTTTGCTTTTTGGCAGGTTAGATGGATAATTTTACAATGGTTTAAGATGATAAATTGAGGAATTTTCAATTGAGTGTCAAACTTATTCACATTTGCTCTAGTGTTGCTTTGTTACACTGTCTGACTGGTTTGCAAAGTTTGCTCCACTTTGTCAACCAATGAGCATGCAAAGCCAAAACCAATCATGCCTTGTTCACACATGTTGATCTGTGCTTGGTACTGGTGACGTGTTTGCTGTGAGTTATGATTGGTTCATTGAGCAGTTTGTGTTTGTGGTGATTGTCAAGAGTAACTGCTTTGGTTTTGGTTGTGCCACACTCAAATTGAGAAGTGCTTTATACAATAAATTTATGTTACAACAGGCACCACCAGAAGGAAGTCCCACAGGAGGACTGTGTCCCAAGGGAGGGTACTGTCCACAGGGTGCAAAGACCCCCGAGCCCTGCCCTGTTGGGAAATACAGTGGTACTAAAGGAAACAAGGAACCTGACGACTGTATCACATGTGACCCAGGGTATGTATACTGTCAATAGTAATGAAAAGCTAAGGTATGAAGTAAGTAGGAGTATTGACACCCCTCCTTGGATGGGATGGGATGTTAGTCCATGACAGGATGCCCAGCATGAAGTGACTAGGAGTATTACTACTCCCCCCTGGATGGGATGTTAGTCCATTACAGGATGCCCAGCATGAAGTGACTAGGAGTATCACTACTCCCCCCTGGATGGGATGCTAGTCCATCACAGGATACCCAGCATGAAGTGACTAGGATATTACTACTCCACCCTTTATGGGATGTTAGTCCATGACAGGATGCCCAGCATGAAGTGACTAGGAGTATTACTACTCCCCCCTGGATGGGATGCTAGTCCATCACAGGATGCCCAGCATGAAGTGACTAGGAGTATCACTACTTCCCCCCGGATGGGATGCTAGTCCATCACAGGATACCCAGCATGAAGTGACTAGGAGTATTGCTACTCCCCCCTGGATGGGATGCTAGTGTATCACAAGATTACCTCCAGCAGTTTGTCAGCGGTCCCCATTCATACACCTGGCTGAAAGGGACAGTGTGGAGCAATGTTTCTGTCTTAGGAAACAACACAGTAATGCAGAGATCAACCTAACCTGGAACCACTGACCCTCCGATCTTCCATCTCTCTGGAAGTCTGACACGGTAACCACTACCCCATTGAGGCTCCAGTATAGTGATGTTTCTTGCTGGATGAAGATGGCTTCACAAAATTCATTGTCAGATTTCTAAATGCCAGAAGGTCAGATTTTGGAATTTCTCCTGTCTGGTCAAGACACAATATGCATCAGAAATTAGCAGATTTCTTTCATGGTTTGTTAAACATTCTCCCATTCTTGAAATTTTCTACTCATTTTCAAACTCTTAGTAGCAGGCTATTTTTTCTGTAGCTGACATCCTTAATAGCCAGCTACCTGCTACTAATTATTGGCCTCAAGTGGTTGACCTTCTTATTATTCCTCTCTTGTCCTTAAAAAACAAACCCTCCTGCATGGTCATTGTATTTTGTTTGTTCACTAAAATGTGTCAAGATTTTCCTTGACAAGTCTCTCCTTCAGTTTTGATTAAGACCATGGGGAACTTTTTTTTAAACCTTTTCAAGGAAAACTTGGTTGTGTGCAACCATTCCGTGTAGAACAGACATGAAGCCACATGCACTTAACCCTTTTATTACACCCGGTTTGAAATCACTGGTGATCCTTGCAATCTGATTGGCTCTCAACAGTGCGATTTATTCACAAACTATTTTTTGCTCTAAATCGCATCTTTTTTTAGCCCATCAAAATGAAAATGAAACCGGGTTTCCTGAAGTGGATAAATAAATATTAATATTGATAAAAAAAACTGTGAGATTTCAAAATGGGTGCAATGAAGTGGTAATTGAACTTTTTGTTGCGCAATTTTGGTCTGAAATCATACTTGTGATTTCAAATCGAACTCACGTAGTGCGCTCGTTCAATTTTGAAATCATGCGTATAATTTCAGACCAAATTGCACTCCACTCAGTTCAATTACCATTATTAACCCCTAATATCAAGTCAGAACAAATTCTCCTATCTTGCCCCCTTACTTTCTTTATAAGAGTACTGGGGAAAAGTTATTAAAATATAAAGAAAATTCACCTTGGGTGATCATATCCTTAATTCTGATACCCTTTAGGGGTTGAATAAAGATTCTCCTATCTTGCCCCCTTACTTTCTTTATAAGAGTACTGGGGAGAAGTTATTAAAATATAAAGAAAATTCACCTTGGGTGATCATATCCTTAATTCTGATACCCTTTAGGGGTTGAATAAAGATTCTCCTATCTTGCCCCCTTACTTTCTTTATAAGAGTACTGGGGAGAAGTTATTAAAATATAAAGAAAATTCACCTTGGGTGATCATATCCTTAATTCTGATACCCTTTAGGGGTTGAATAAAGATTGACATTCCAAGGTGAAATTTGATGCTGATCACTGTAAGGGCTTAAAAAGTTACTTTCTCCCTTCTGCCATCTACACCGTTTGTTTCTCTCTTTTCAGGTTCTACTGCGCAGGTGACACTAACCCTGAACCCACAGGCCCATGTTCACCAGGACACTTCTGTACAGGCGGGGCATCCACTCCAACCCAGCATGTCACACCCGCAGGCCACTTCTCAGCAGCAGCTGCCTCTTCTCCTGTCAAATGCCCAGTTGGAACTTATCAAGAGGTACATTAATAATAACTTTATTACTTTCCAAATTTTGGCTTTTCAAAGTAACTACAATATTCAATAAAATAAGTAAAACTACAGAACAATAATATGATTAAAATCATATACATATAACAGAACAAGAAATTTACAATATATTTAGAACAAAGCTTCTAACATTCTCTTTGGAAATGACGCATAAGCTCCTTTTTGAATGATGCAAGGTTTGTTAGCTCAGTGAGCCTTTCGGGTAAGGAATTCCATAGTGAAACTGCTCGATAATGGAAGGTTCTTTGGCCTGCGGCCATTCTGTACCCTGGGATGTCCATCTTATTCTTGTTCCGTGTGTCTTTATTGTGGATTTCAGACCTCTTTTTACCAGTTGGTGGTAATGTTAATGAGTACATGAATTGTGCAAGTTTTGAGAGGGACTGTTTGAGGTGTCATTAACTGATGTTTTGATAACCCGAGCAGGAGTCATCATCAGAGTCAAATAAATTGTGTTAGTTATTGACATCTCGACTTTGCTGACCAATCATTAAGATTTGTAAAATTAGCAACTTGTCTTACAGAAGAAAAAAGGGTAGAATGACACTTACTACGCAAAACACAAAGAGTGGGGGAGGGGGGATGCATAAGCCAGTAAAATGCCCCAGATAAACTCCCTATCTGTATCATGATGTTGGTTTCAAAGAAGTTTTTAGATTATGAGGACTTTAAAAAGGCAAACAATTAGCTGTTTTGTCTTTCAGACTGATCGTGCGGAACAATGTACTAACTGCACAGAGAAGAACTTCTGTGATAAGATGGGACTGGAATTTCCAAAGACTTGTATTAAAGGGCACTACTGTCCACCCAACAGCATCAAGCCAACGGCTTGTCCACCTGTAAGTATACTATGGCTTTGTACAGATTTTGAAACTGTTTACCCAATTAAGTTTGTAGAGCACATTTCTTTACGCATTGAATCAATCGGTCTTGGGTTTATGACTTGTTCTACCTACTCATCTGACAATAAACTGTCTTGTTGTACAGCTTAATGACCAACAGAGCAGGATTGTACTTGATTTCAATGGCAGTTACATATTATATCCACCTTTGTGCTGCATATATTATTAAACAGTCTTCTTCTTCTTAGCCCACTCAAAGCCCATGAAAACAATGCCAGTGTAAATTAGGTGTTAGTAGCTGTCATTGACACAGATGCACATAAGGATTTAATACAAAACTGCACACAAAAATGCACATACATTTGTATGTTGCTTGTGCTCCCTGCGAGTTGGAGCTCTTTTCTCCTCCAAGTTATGCAGATACTGATTAAAATGATTCACAATTTGAAACTATGTTTGAAGTCAACATAATTGCCTTTAGGAAGTGCCAAACTTTTTTGTGAGCATCTCGAGACTTCTGACTGGTCATCTTGCCAGACCCTACACTAAACCCCTCCAGTTCGTGCCATTATTTCCTCTCCCTGATCCTGTCCTTTACTCCGACCTATATATACTTAATCTTACAGCTGGGGACAAGCTCAACCCTTCCTTGTATTGCATATGTAGTCTCCTTTCCCAGCTTGGGGGGTGGGGGTACTCCCTTACACTTACACTTTGTGAACTTCACAAATGACACTACACTACACTACATTACACTCCACTCCACTACACTACACTGTAATGCTCTGCTTCACCTTATATACTATACTATGGACCAAAGGGTATGATTTTTGAGCCATTTTGGTCTGAATTTATATATAAACAGAGTATAGATTTTAACCATGTTGGTCTTAGGTCTCAAAACGGGTATGGATTTAACGGTATCAGAAAATTTCTGAAAACATTAAGTAGACAATTAATTACATGTTTTGGTCTGAAAAAAGGTTAGGGTTTGGAGAACTGAGCTGCACACCCCTACCAAAAATTCCCAGGAGTGTCCTCCCCCTCTCTGGAGTTTCTCTTGCCTAACACTTCATACTTCATGAGTGGACCTTGGTTAACTCCAAATAAAAATGTTGCTTTTACAGGGTACATATAATCCAAATGACGGAACAGCCACAATACAGTCTTGCCTTCCCTGTGATGCCGGCTTTTTTTGTAAGCAACCAGGCTTGAATTCCACTGAAGGAAAATGCTTTGCTGGATACTATTGTACTGGCGCTTCACCAAGTCCAACTCCAGTAAGTTCTTTCACATCTAACTGTTTGATTAGCACGGGATTCATACAGCTCACAGAAAACCTGGAAACTCATGGATTAGATCAGGTTTTGCCAGCCTCAGTGAAGAAACTGTAACTAGACGAAGTCTGAAAAGTCTATGTTGTCATGGCATTTTGTTGTACATACTTTGTGGATAAGCCCCAGGGCAGGGAATTTTCCTGTTTTTTTTTTTTTTTTTTTGTTGTTGTTGTTGTTGTTGTTTTTATTTGTAGGATACTGTGGGTAGTTTTGAAACCTTGGGAAGTGTTCAGCGTTGGGGTTGCCATTGGGTGTTGATTTAATTGAATATTGTACTATCCTTTGTTTGTTTTCAGAATAATGGCTCTCTCTTTTCAAACATCACATATGGTGGCATTTGCCCTGCTGGATACTACTGTCCAATTGGCACGCAACGTCCATACGAGAATCCCTGTCCAAACGGAACCTACAGCAACAGGACTGGCCTTGAAAGGGAGGATCAGTGTATTGACTGTGACCCTGGTAGGGCTTGCACAGGAGAAGGTCTGACAGAACCCAATGGAGTTTGCCGAGCTGGCTTTTATTGTATACGTAAGGCAACTTCACCTTTCCCTCTTGATGGTATCACTGGGAACATATGTCCATCCGGTTCTCACTGTCCTACCGGAAGTGCTACCTTCAAAGATTGTGTACCTGGGACGTACAGGTATTTAGACTTATTTAATATAATTTCAACAAATTGTGGTATGTAACTCAATCTTGTAGAATATCCCCTGATTTCAACCACCTTGGCCTACAGCGTTGTCGGCAAAGTGTCAGGGAACGTTCTGCACGATTTCACAAGATACTTGTTAAATGTTGGCATATACTAATAAAGCAATAAGCTAATACAGAACTGCTTATGTCAGTTACTAACTAGACACAAAGTAGAGTGAGAATAATAAAGGTTTTTAAAAGTTGAATAAGCTTCTTTTTGTTTGTTTGTTTGTTTGTTTTTTTTTTTTGCTATTAATACCAATACAATCAGGCATTAAAAACTGGTCATCCAATAGGCATATCTTTCACACAATTTCTGAAAGATTAAGTGAATTTTCAGTGGCTTTTTGTTACCCTTTAAGCCCCAAAAGTGATCAGCATCTAAATTCTCCCTACATTATCACTGCTTGATCAAATATACAGATCATGAGAATAAAGAAATGATCAGCAAAAATTCAATGTTGTTATTTTTATGCTTACTCTCCCTACTAATAGCATGAGAAATGTATGAATAACAACGAGAAAAATACGATTGTTGATACTGGGGTTAAGAAAAGTGAGTAACCCTGGCACCCTCGTGGCTAAAACCTTGATGCCAATTCAGGTTTTACAATAACTTTCAAATTCTCATGTGCTAATTGGCTTGTAGCTATTGTCTATAAGAGTACAGACAATAAAAATGATGTCAGATGTAACATGCATCCTTTCTCATTGGAAAATAAAGCCAATTCCCCTTGTACTTTTTCCATGTTGTTACAAAAAAGCAAATTGACAGCAGTTTTCTTTGGGCTATACTCTTATAGGCCACAAGTGATGCCATAAAATGTTCAAAACTTGGCAGGGAAGCCACTTGCCTGCAGCTTGTGGTTCCACTTGAGTTTGGAACATTTTGTGATGTAATTTTAATATTCTTATAGACCAAAGAAAACATGCCATTGATTTGTTAATTAGCTTTTGGTTTCTTGACTGTTCTTGCATTCTTGGTTGTGTTTCTTCAGCAATGTCACTGGTCTTGAAGCATGTCTACAATGTCCAGAACGCTTCTATTGCGAGGGGGCACAAGGAGACAGCAAGAGGCCGATTCCTTGTCCTACTGGTCACTATTGTCCAGCCGGTACGGGGCTGTCACGCCCAAAATGCCCCTCTGGAACATGGAATCCCCAGGTTAGCTTTTGTTGCATCTACATAATTTTCCTCAAGTTGAGGGTATAAATCTTAAACTGATAGTTCATCATGGTAGAAAGATACTAAAAAAGTGGTGACGTCCTGCAAGGAATGTGGATGGTTATCAGTGGACTTTTGTTGCTTTCAGTTTCAGAAAGGAGTTGGGATCTTTCATGGAAAAAAAAAGGGAAAAAAAAACCAGTATGTGGGGCCGTGTAATCAAACAAATATTTTCAACAGAACAGAAACTCTTTAAAAATCCCAACTGGTAGGGAGGCTCACCAGTTGGCTAATTACAAAGTGTGGCTCAGGATTGAACAGGGGACTACCCCAAAACAAACCCAGCTAGTGGTCAGAGAGGGGACTCCAACTTGGGGTCTCTAGATTATATGTCTGGGCCTCCAACCACTTGACCATGTCACCTCCCCTCTCGTGTTGTCTCTTAATGACTCTCTTGTTGTCTCTTTAGCTGAGTCTGGCTCGTGAAAATGAGTGCCCCCCTTGTCCAGCCAAGAGGTACTGTGGGGGAGCAGGAATTGACGCATTTCCAAGCAGTGAATCTGGGAACTGTGATCCCGGGTTTTTCTGTAAGAGGGGTGTGGATACACCACGGCCGAGTCAAAATTTCAGTGGAATCGGCGGCGTTTGCCCTCCAGGAGCCTATTGTCCTGAAGGAACAGATGTACCTGTAGGATGTCCCAATGGCACCTTTTCTAATGTGTCCGGGTTGGAGAGTGCAAATCAGTGCACACCTTGTTCTGATGGACATTACTGTGAGCAGTCCAATCTCACGGAGCCAACCGGTAAGAACTGTTTTGTATATAATGTTAATTTGTTGAAAATTAGTGACATTCCTCGCAGTTAATATGTGATAACTAATTAACAATTAGATTATGAGCTCGAGATTTCTATCGCGTGATAGCTAGCTATCATGCATAGAAATCAAGAGCGAATAATCTAATTGTTTTAGTATAAATCTACTAATCATTCAAAACTAAACAAGTAAATTATCTATATCCTCATCGCAGACACTTTGAAAACGCTAGGAGCGGCCTCCATTTTGTTGAAAACCGCTACTCACTATCTATCACGGAATAGATAGCGAGCAGCGTAGCCAATCAGAGAATGGCATTCGTGATAGAACGCTAGTAGATTTATACTATAAGCATGTATAGAAGAGGTCTGGTTACACATTTAAAGTTGATTTGAATACCTCAATTGAAAACGTCTCATGAATGAGACAGTCTAATTGTTTGGCACTCATATTATTTTCATGCTCCTTGTGGTGTTCATCAATTGAAATTACTTAATAAACCAGCTGAGTCCTGAGTTTAAGTCCTATTGCTCCTTAGATTAAATTGAAACATTTCCAACTCCAAAAGTCACTTCTGATTGTACATGTTACATGAAATTATTCACTAAATTGTCATAACGAAAACATATGCTTCTTACATAAAACAGGAAAGTGTGCACCAGGCTTTTACTGCAGGCGTGGCTCAAATACAGAAAGACCTACCATTGTATCGTCCATTGGAGGACCATGTCCAAAGGGCCACTTCTGTGAACTGGGTACTGCATTCCCAGTGGGCTGTCGAAGAGGAACATATAACCCCAACGAACGAGAGGCCGCTTGCTTTAGGTGCCCAGCCGGGTACTTCTGCCCTGAGAATTCTACTTCCTATGAACCCTACCCTTGTCCCAAAGGTCATTACTGTCCAAATGGGACTGAGTATGCAACACAGTTTCCATGTAGTAAAGGCTATTACAATGGCTTTGAAAAAAAAATGAGCATAGCAGACTGTAAAGCTTGTCCAGGAGGAGAGTTCTGCAATGACTCTGGGCTCATAGAACCTAGTGGACCTTGTGCACCGGGTTATTTCTGCGTCAATGCTGCTTGGACAGACAAGCCACAAGATTATGACAATTTCACATCAGGTGACTGTCTGTGCCCTGCAAACTCTACCGGAGGGGAATGCCAGGAAGGATTTTTCTGCCCAGGTGGTTCCCATGAACCTACTGCCTGCACAGGAGGCTTTTACTGTGAAGGTAAAGGAAAGGATGTGGTGACAGCACAATGTGATCCAGGTTGGTTTTGTACCAGTGGAGCTAAGGTTCCACGTCCATCTGATGGAATCACTGGGAACATATGCCAACCAGGACGTTACTGCCCTAAGGGTACCAAAGTCCCAAGACTCTGCCCAATAGGAAGATTTTCAAATAACACAGGGAATAGTCATGAAGACAACTGCACTCTTTGCACGGAAGGGTCTTACTGTGAAACACAAGGATTAACAAAACCAACTGGGCTTTGTTCAGCTAAATTTTACTGTCCTACTGGAGAAGGTAGTGACAAGCTCAAGTCATGTACAAAGGGACATTATTGTCGTGAAGGAAGTCCTGCCCCAGTCAAGTGCCCTTCTGGAAGCTATCAGGATGAAGTGCAACAAGACTCATGTAAAACATGTCCTGCTGGATATTATTGTGACAACAAGGATAATCTTGATGACTTTGTAGACTATTTGTGCCCCAATGGCTACTACTGTCCCAATGGAACAAGGTTTGCGACCGAGTTTGGCTGTCCAAATGGAACACATGGAAATGGAACACAGCTTACCCATGCTGATGAGTGTGTCAAGTGTCCACCTGGAAAGTTCTGCTATGGTAAGAACAGCTAAAATCAAACAAACAAAAGGACAACTAATGACTATATTTCAGTTCAAAACCCAAATAACCCCTGGCCCATCCCAACAGACACAAACAGCAAAATGAACTTAAGACAGTTGGAAGCAAACGCATGTAAATGGCTTGTAGTGTAGGAAAATACATGCCAGCAGTTCACAATTTTTACTGAGTAACTTAAAACTGATTTGAAACTACAGCTGTAGCACAAGCATTTTAAACCTACTACTGAATGTACTAAAAAGAGACAAACTGATTGACAGTTAATTCAAATTGAATAGTTCCTTGTTTTGAGGGTTGTGTGTCATCTGCTAGGGTGGTATCCCCTGGGGCTTTTAAATTTCATGTAATAACCAATGGAAACTGCTTAATTTAACAGACTTTTTTACCGGTAGGTGGAAGTTAAAAAAAATTAATCCTCTAAGAATCTCGCCAGAAAATGCAAGTTGTCCAAAAAAAGAATGTTACTCTAGATCTCAGTTTGAAAGCCTCAGCTGTATGACACCAAAAATGATTTGAATGTTTAAATTGTTTGTAATGATCGGACACACAAAGGCCATCTGCATTTAGGTTTTTCAGAAATGTACTAAAATAAATGATTTACAAACTGGACTTAAGTTTCTGTTATATGGTGTGCCACTCCCCAAGATACATGTAGTGTGTCACAGGCTACTTCCAAGGATAGCAGTGACTAGAAGCTCTACTTTGGAAACAATTTTTCAGACAGACTTATCAGTTAATCATTGGTCTTTTGATCTTTTCAGGTTCATCGCCAACCTTCACAGGAGATTGTCATGAAGGCTTCTATTGCCGACTGGGTTCCCACACTCCCACACCAACTGATGGTTTCACTGGAGAAGAATGCCCCGTAGGCCATTTCTGTGTGAGGGGTGTTATTGCTCCCGAGAGTTGTCCCCCAGGAACGTTTTCCAACACATTAGGGCTAAGAAGCATTCACGAGTGCACAAATTGTACACCCGGTCTATTCTGCAACGGAAGTGCTCTCACAGCCGAAAGTGGAAACTGTTGGCCACGGTATTATTGCAGTGGGAGAGCAGATAATCCGGCACCACAGGATGGCATTACTGGAGGGAACTGTACACCAGGGCATTATTGCCCCGGAAGAACACCAAATCCTATCCCTTGTGAGGTATGTAATTATCAGGGTCTTGACAATCTGCGAGCCAGTGAGCCATGCGAGGCAGACGTGCGAGGCACTCAGGTTAGCCTTAAAAAACACTCCGGTTAGCCTAAATAGCACTCAGGTTAGATTAAGTAGCTCCCCGGTTAGTTTAATGGTTAGCATTTATGTTGGGGGTTGTTCGTGCCTCGCAAGCCTTGCATGTTTGTCTCTCATGGCTCGCATGCCTCGCACGTTTGGCTTGCTGGCTCGCACATTGGCCACACTCTAATTATCAGGTGAAGGTGTTTAATGAAGCATGTTAAAGCAAGCAGTGGTATTTACCTTGTTTTAGCCCTTCATGTTCCAGTGCCAACATGCATATTCCCCTCACCATTCCTCATATATTTCATATGATAACAGTTGAGAGAATTTGGTTAGAATGTATGTGACAGAATTTTTATTATTCTTGTATGAAAATTGAAAAAAATCCTCATCAGTTTGTCTTCCCCATGTTTGAGGTGTTTAAAAGCGGCCAGAACAGTCAGTTCCTAAATGGAGTAAGTTCTTAATCAGAGAAATGAGAACTGGCATATAACAAAGCCTTCAAATTGGACAGTTTCATCCATGAAATGACTGTGCCTTGTGCCAGGGGAAAAGCTGAGAATACAACTGAAGGAGCAAGCAAGTGCTAGTAGTGATCAGCATCTTATTTCTCTTCATACTATCACTATTTCATCAAGCATACAAGTTACGAGAATGAATGGACTGATCACCAAGAAAGATAAAATTGTATTTATGTTTAAACAAATTCTTCCAACTAGTATTATTAGAAACATATGAATGCCATTGTTGATATTGGAACTTAAAGGAGTACTTAAAGGGACACGGTCACAGCAATTTTGCTATATTTTCGTCAAAATGGCTCAAATATTTGACAAAGAACCTTTTTTCTACCATGAAATTGCTGTTAGAGCACCGGGAAGGAAATATCAAGGGATTTTTCCAGGGAAGAACAAACTATAAGCAGTTTTTGACGACTTCTCTACAATACACAGGAGGAACTTGAAAAAATTGGCCAATTTTTTCAAGTTGCAATCCATTTCCATCCTAGCCATCCCCAGCCAAAGATAATTAATACTAGTTTCCGTGCATTATTAGGGTTATTGTTAACAAAACTGAACCATTATTTTGACGATTCCATCGATTCAAATATGTTTTTTGGCTATTCAAAGTAACAAAAAAACTGGCGACACTGCCCCTTTAAGGGAATGAAAAATGTCAACCAATATCTTTAAATGCTATGAGGGTAAAACAACATTTTTGAGGTACCTCACTACTTTCTTTTCATTATTGTTACACTAGGATGGAACATACATGAAGGACCCTCTTGCCGATGCCTGCTTGGACTGTCCTGCAGGATTTTACTGTGTGGACGACAAGAGTCAAGACCCCAAACCATGTCCACAGGGATATTATTGTCCGGTAAAAACAGGGTTCAACTGGAAGCCGTGCCCCAAGGGAACATATGGTGATAGAGATGGCCTTTCTAATATAACAAGTAAGTGTCCCTTTGGTGATATATTGCTACAATACATGGAAGTGTTAATCAAATCTTATTTCATTGCTCAAAGTTAAGAATTTCTTACACAGACTTGAAGGTTAGAGCCATCTTGCATTTTACAGGAGGAAAGTATGGCTTGTTGGCTTTCATCTAGAATAGCTGCTATTAAGGACTCGATCCAGAGTGTTAACCAGGTTAGAAGCATAAAACAAACATTACATACCACAGGAAAGTGCTGTTTAGTAACTTAAAATTACGTTTTTAGCATTATCATCCCCTTAATCATTATAAATGTTATCTTCAGCCTTCCCCACACCATCATGCTCCTCCTCTTTCTCCTCTTGCTCCTTGTTGTCATCATCGTCATCATCATCATCATCATCAGGTCTCTAAGTGGAGAACTGAGCTTCTTGACATGCATGATAAAAGCACCAAAATAGCTTTTGCCTAAATATTCACAATAAGGACCTCATCTAGGAGCTTGCTGTCAAGCCCCTGACAAAACTTTTGATGGCAACTGCAACTTGTCAAAATGTAATGTCAAGTTTTCTTATTGGAGTTGTCCTTATTTGCCTCTTGAAGGTTGTCGTCCCTGTGATTCTGGTAGATTCTGTGCTCATGAAAATGCAACAACTGTTAGTGGACAGTGTAGTGCTGGTTACTTCTGCCGTCGTGGTGCTAAATCAGCAACACCAAGTGCAAGTGCTGATTCAGGACCTTGCCCGGAAGGACATTACTGCCCTGCTGGCATAGGGGAACCGGAAAAATGTCCAAAGGGAACTTACTCCAATGTACAGCTCCTAGAAAATGTGAACCAGTGTCAAAATTGCTCGGAGGGCAATTATTGTGGAGAGCTGGGACGCAGAAATGTTTCTGGACCATGTGATCCTGGCTTCTATTGTCTCAAGGGATCAGAGATCCCCAATCCACCAAATGTTACCGTATCTGGTGGGCCATGCCCTGTTGGACATTATTGCCCTGCAGGAACCTCCCATCCTTTGGGCTGCGAACCTGGAACATACAATGATCGCACAGGCCAGTTTAATTGTACATCATGTTGTGCAGGGTACTACTGTCCGTCAAATTCAACAGCATGTGTGCTGGAGTGTCCACTGGGTCATTACTGTCCTTTAGGAACTGAAGCACCTTTTGATAATCCTTGTCCCAAGGGTTACTTCAACAATAAAACGAGAAGGCAAAGCCTGAGGTAACTTTTTTCATACTTCTTCATCACCTAGTTCTTATTTAAGCACTTAGGAATGGAATGAAATTATTTTTAGCAATGCTTAAGTGACGACTGCCGTCACATTCCATGGGTGCTTTCCGGCTCACATTGTTTGTTGTACTCTCATTCAGGAGGATGTGCTTGAGTAAGGTGCTGGCTAATGGTAGATGCATTTTGGGATGTTTGTGGAATAATTATACTATTTAATTTTTGTGGTGTTGAGTACATGTGCCAAGTATGTCAAATTTGTACTGTATGTTACTTTTGGTAGGTAGTTAGGGATTTTAGGAGGAAGATGTACCATTTTAGATGTACAGCATGTGTTGATATGTTGAAACATTTTCATTCACAGTGATTGCACTCCATGTCGTCCTGGCAAGTTCTGCGACAAAGCAGGCCTCGAAAACCCAACTGGTGACTGTGCAGGGGGTTGGTATTGCGTACGTGGGGCTTGGTCCGATAAGCCAACTGATGTTGGTGCTCTTGGCTACTGCAATTCTTCCAATGGAACTGGATGCTTCTGTCCCAATACAACAACAGGGGGTGTGTGCCAGCAAGGGTTCTACTGTCCTAAGGGATCTCATGAACCAACGCCATGTTTGAGAGGTAACGTTTCTCTAGTAACAATTATGTAAACATTCTGCCCTCCTCAGAGAACATAGCAACAACCACAAATTGCATGTTTTTATTGCATTTCTGAGATATTTTTTGTGTCTTAGGACATTACTGTGCTGTTGCTGAACTTTCTAATGTCACGGGCCCCTGTGATGCTGGTTATTTCTGCAAGGAAGGTGCCAAGTTTGCTGATCCAACTGACAATATAACAGGAGGGATATGTCCTAGAGGTCACTATTGCCCGGTAGGAACATATGATCCAGAGAAATGTCCTGAAGGAACATACTCCAATTCTACCTCCAATCAAAATATAAGTAGCTGCCAGCCTTGTATACCAGGACACTATTGCGGTTCTAGAGGTCTTGAGCTGCCATCTGGAGAGTGTAATGCAGGTTTTTACTGCCCAGGAGGCCAGAAGACAAGCTCACCAGTTGCATATACCTGTACGCCTGGACATCAGTGTCCTAGAGGAAGTTCATACCAGGTACCTTGTGACAATGGAACTTACCAGGATGAGTTCCAACAAGGAACATGTAAGATCTGCCTTCAAGGTTATTACTGTGATGGAACCATTCTCAATGCAACTCACTGCAGTCATGGGGTTCAGTTCCCAACCCCTTGTATCAAAGGTCACTACTGTCCCAGTGGGACTAGATTTGCACGGGAGCACAAGTGTCCAGCAGGTAAGGAAAATGGTTATTACATTGTAGTTTGCATGTATGTTCAGGAATGCATAAGCCAAACAAAAAAAGATATGAGTGAAATCTTTAAGTTTGGTTTTTCCGTCTAGAACAATAGCCCAATTTTGATATATTAAAATTCAGCCTGAAACAATAAACATCACTGCGTGGCTCCGGGGAACAAACCCATATAAACTCTACAATTTATTCCCCGGAGCCTCAAAGTGATGTTATTGTTTCAGGCTGAATTTTTATGTATCGAAATTGGGCTATTCCAGTGCGCAATACATTTAAATGAATTCAAAGTATTTGTGTCAACTTTTCTTGGTGTCTTCTACTTCAGCAATTTTGGTTCAATGATCATACACCTGCAGTCTGGGGCTCAAGAAAACTTGTGAGATTACATGCACTCTTGACCACTGTTTTTCAGAACTGTTACGTTTTAAAATAAACATTTATTCTTCCAGGAACCTTCAACAACAGGACTCATGGAGAGAGTGTTGCTGACTGTACTGATTGTCCAGCTGGCAAGTACTGTGCAGGTGAAGGAAATGAGATATGGACAAGTGACTGCTCACGCGGATTTCACTGCATCGGCCGAGCTGATAATGCCTCTCCAAATGATAGAGTCACTGGAGTCATTTGTCCAAAAGGGTGAGCCTCTTTTGTCATCTTTGTTTCTCTAGTTTGTTCAACCTGCAATGGTTTGAACCCAGAAGTCGTCATAAGATTGTACATTGTGATCATCTGGGTGAGTGTAGTCCTGAGAAGGACTGTTTCAAGTGACAGTGACTGACGTTTCAAAAACCTGAGCAGAAGTCATCATCAGAGTCAAATCTAATTTGTCTCTTTGAGCATTCATTTGTTACAGTTTAAAATTAATCCTTTAATTCCCTCTTTGATGTACAGGTCATGCAATCCGTTTTTAACTTCAGAGTTCATAATGGATTAACGTTTTAAGGACTAACTGAACTTCTGTAGAGTACAATTTAAGCTACAGACAGCGAAATCCTCACTCTGTTCAAACGTTTGGGCCATTCTCTTCTCAAAGTAAAGTGTAGTCGTTAGTTCAAAGACTGTACTATTAAAGGTATCACCCCATCTAGAGCTTGAATTACACACTAGTTTGGTCTGAAAGACTGAAAACAGGTTTGGATTTTACAAAAACTGGTATGGGTTCTTCCAACCAGGCCTTTAAATGGGTATGAGATTTAAAGGCTGAGTTTGAAAAAAGGGTATCGGAAAATGAAATATTTTGTCCTGAAATAGAGTCTGGGTTGGGAGCGCTGAGCAGCACTCTCCCACCATAAAATTCCGAGGATTACACCCCTTGGCCTCACGATATCACTAGCTATAGGACTGTGGTTAACTATTCAGACATGACAATGTGTTCTGCAGTGAAATCCATTGCCAGATTGCCATTGCCACCTGAAGTAAGGGATTAAATCTTTGTTTACCACTAATCAAGCTAGAACTTTTCACTTTTTTTTCCTACAGTCACTACTGCCCAGCAGGGACACCCATTCCCATACCTTGCAAGAAAGGTACATATGGACCCACGGAACAGCTTGGCTCTCAAGCAGAGTGCAAGGATTGTGAACCAGGGGAATATTGTGCAGTCGATGGCCTCAACCAAACATCTGGCAACTGTTCTGCAGGTTATTTTTGCCGGCAAAATGCATCTGTAAATGAACCTACTGATGGAGTGACTGGTTAGTATTTAGGATAACTGATTTATTTCTTTTACTTCATGTAGTGCACTTGCCATCTGAGAATACTCACGGATAAGAAAACGTTACCGGAGGAATCAGGCATTTAGTAGATTACTCCAAAACTATCCCTAAAGTAAGCAGTCTGCTGTTGAAGACAACAAGGGGTTGAGAAAAAAGTGATTGAGAAAGTGGGGGTCACATACCTAATTACGCAGCAATCTGTTATCTTCCTGCATATAGTTGCCAATCGTAAAAAAAGATTAAAACCTGGTTCTTTCTTTTAGGTGATGTTTGTTGGATTGGGCATTTTTGTCCTGAAGGTACTGCTAGCCCTCGTCCATGTTCCCCAGGATCATACATGAACCACACCCAAGCTGCTGTGTGTTATACCTGTCCACCAGGACACTTCTGTATTAACAAAGTTTTGCCAGAACCCTGCCCAGCTGGTAAGACCCTTCTCTATTATTGTCGTTTATTCCTGCAGTGCCTTTCGTCTTTTGTTTCTGCTGTAACACAAGTTGGAAATCACTGGTCTCGCTGTTGAGGAAATTGTCTTTGTACCAGTCATGAACTATTGTACAATTGTATCCTTACTCAGAGAGATGTCTGTGAAACTTCCATTTAAAATGTGTAATCCGACAAGATGTCATATAAGGTGTTAGTCATTGTTGTTTGAAATTATAGGTCACACTTGTTTGTTGTACAATTGTATCACATAGGTGTGGATACTGCTGGTGTTCAACAGATGATGGTGTCGATACACAACCAGTTGACACAATGGCTTGATGAAGATCAGCAGTATAGTAGTCAAAATGTTGTGATCCACACCCATTTGTCAAAATCGTGAGACAATTGATTAACTTTGAGCTATTAATCTAACAGCGTGTTTGCATACCATAGCTACGCCAAGCTAAAGGTGAAGTAATTTTTGCATTTCTTCATCAGGCTGGTATTGCCCATTGGGCACTGGACATGACTGGAAACCTTGCCCCAGGGGAACGTACAGTCCAGTTGAGTTCCTCTCCAGAGAAGAACAATGCAAGCCATGTGACCCAGGGCACTTCTGTGCTTTCCTCAATCTCACATCAACTACAGGGCTATGTGATGCAGGTTTTTTCTGCCATAATGGATCTGACCAACAACAACCTTCTGGTGGAAACAGGGGTGATGCAGGTATTTGTCCAACTGGACGATACTGCCCACAAGGTGATCCACTAGCACCGATAGCTTGTCCAGCAGGCCACTACAATAACAGAACACATGCAACATCATTGGCAGATTGCAAAAAATGTCCTGGTGGGCAGTACTGTGAAGGAGCTGGTCTCACTTGGCCAAGCGGGCCTTGTGATGCAGGCTACTACTGTATAGAGAGATCACATTCCCGTAAGCCTAATATTTCAGAAACTGGAGGTCCTTGCCCTCCTGGTAATTTCTGTCCAGTTGGGTCACCGTATCCAATTGCCTGTAGAGGTGGTGAATACAACTCGCGTTGGGCACAGAGTCAGTGCCTTGTTTGTCCTCCTGGTTACTTCTGTCCAAATGCGTCGACCAATTTTACTGACTGCCCCAAAGGATACTATTGCCCCAATGGCTCGGCATCAGCCATTCCATGTCCTAAAGGATCCTTCAAAAATGTCACCTTGGGTGATAAAGTTGGCGATTGCACCATCTGTCCTGCTGGACAGTACTGTGAATTCAGTGGCTTGGCTGAACCATCAGGTCTGTGCGCAGGAGGCTGGTTCTGCACTGGTGGTTCATGGCAAAGGAAGCCTCTCAACACAAGTGACATAGCAAATGGTACTTCTGTTTGTCCACTAATTGGTGAAATTGGAGGTTTCTGTAAGAAGGGCAGCTTCTGTCCTGCTGGATCTCATGAACCATTGCCTTGTACACCTGGCTACTACTGTGAGGAGGATAAACTAGACCGGGAGTCTGGAGTCTGTACAGCTGGATATTATTGCAATGGGAGTACAATCTATAGTCACCCAGTCAACCAAACTACCGGTGACAGGTGTCCAAAAGGTTATTACTGTCCAACTAAAAGTTCCTACCCTACTCCATGCTTACCAGGTACTTACGCTGACACAGAATTCAACCAGTTCAAGAACAACTGCAAGCCTTGTATACCTGGAATGTTCTGCCAGACTTCTGGACTTGACTATCCAAGTGGAAATTGTTCTGAGGGATTCTACTGTCCAGCTGGAGAAACACAGCAGAGTCCTCCAGACAAGGAATGCCAGCCTGGTCATTTCTGTCCTGAGGGCACCGGACTTCACAACCCATGTCCTGCTGGAACGTATCAGCCGTATTCCAGGAAAGGATTTTGCTACATCTGCCCTGCTGGAAGTTACTGTGACCCTAATGAAGCTAGGCAGAACATGTCATGCACAGGAAATGGTTCTTGTGGAGTCATTGCCCCATCTGATTGCCCAGCAGGATATTTCTGCCCTAATGGTACCAAGTGGGCTAAGCAATATCCATGTCCTGTGGGAACCTTCAGTAGTGCGACAAAGCGAATGGAAGAGGCCCAATGTACACAGTGCACAAGAGGAAAGTACTGCCATAAGTCAGGGATAACGGCTCCAACAGACGACTGCCATGCAGGATATTACTGTGTGGAAGGTGCCAGCTTACCAACACCTAATGACACTGTCACAGGGGCCCCATGCCCAGCAGGTTCCTATTGTCTACAAGGTTCTCACAAACCAGAGCCATGTCCAGTAGGGACTTATGGCCCAAGCCAAAGACTGCAAAGCCTTTCAGGCTGTGTAGACTGCGATGGAGGAAAGTATTGCAACGTTGAGGGACTGGCTGCTCCAAATGGCTCCTGCGATGCTGGTTTCTTCTGTAAGATCCGTGCTATCAGACCCAATCCTGTCAATAGTAGCCAAGGTGGAGGTATTTGCCCAACAGGACACTATTGCCCCAGAGAAACAACCACGCCATTTAAATGTCCTCCTGGCACATTCAACAACGAGACACATTCAACTCAGCCTTCAAACTGTGTACCATGCACTCCAGGATATTACTGTGAAGGCTATGGCAACACATACCCAGATGGACCTTGTGATGAGGGATGGTTCTGCAGCAGAGGTGCTTATGCCAGAAGACCTGTTCCAGATGTGAATTCAATCTTCAACAACTCTAATGATTTCACATGTCCTATATACTCAGTAAACTTTACTGGAGGTATTTGCCCTCTTGGCCACTTCTGTCCACAAGGGTCTTCAGAACCGAAGAGTTGTCTCAGAGGCACTTATTGTGGTCAGACAGGGCTTGCTAGTCCAGAAGGAAACTGTACAGCTGGATATTATTGCAGTGGCGGTGATACAATTTCCAATCCTAGGAATTGTACTGCAGGGAAATATTGTCCTGAAGGAACAGAAGAAGAGAAACCTTGCCCTGTAGGGACATTCTCTCCATATGCAGGGAAGTCTAAGGTTGAGGACTGTTTGAACTGCACAGCTGGATATTACTGCCCATTACGAGGTGCTACAGAGGTATCATTTGAGTGCTTGCAAGGCTATTACTGTCCAAGTGGATCTAAGCACAATTCCACTGCTCTGTGTCCAAGGGGAGCAAGCTGTCCCACGGGAAGTGGCCTTCCAGAGAACTGCATTGCAGGGGAATACCAAGATGAAGAAGGGCAATTTATGTGTAAAGGTTGTTTAGCAGGTCATTACTGTGATCCATCTACAAATCTCACTGGTGTCATCTACCCAACCAAGTGCACAGCTGGTAATTATTGCCCTGCAGGAACAAAGACAGAGAGGCAGTTCCCATGTCCAGCTGGTACCTTTAGCAACAAAACAGGACTAGAAAAATATGCAGACTGTACACCTTGTCTGCCCAAGACGTTCTGTGGGTCAACTGGTTTGACAAAGCCATCAGGACCTTGTGGTGCAGGTTTGTAATTATGTGCCTGTTAGGGACTTTTAAAACACAGGAGTGTTCACATGCTGGAGATCCAGGCAGCAACCGGAAGTGCAATATTGATCCTGGTAATCACGGATCAGAGAATGCTTGTTTTTGCATCTGTGATTTGATCTAATGTTCTCAAAAAATGTTTAAAAATTAATTAATGTTTAATGAGAAACACAGGGCTTCAGGCAGTCACTTGTGACATTTGGGATACCATCATTCTTGTTGCTTAAAGTCAAACACAGTTCAAGAGGACAGGTTAGGAAAATTATACACTCAGTATCATTTCAGACAGTTCCCATTGTTGACCGTCAGTAGATTCAAGCATAGTAAAATATCATTGAGAAGTTGATATTCGATATTATACTGATAGGTCACTTCTGTGTCAATGGATCTACGACATCAACGCCAACCGATGGAGTGACAGGAAATAAATGCAAGCTGGGTCAGTACTGTCCCGAGGGGTCCTCAGAGGGGATCGGTTGTCCTGCTGGTAAGATGTGCCACTTGTTTAGATGTTTCGTTTGTTTTGGCAGTGTGGTGGGGCACATTTTTGGGGAAGATTCACTGCAATTATTTTGTTCAGTATATGGATGCACTCACTATTGCCGTAAAAAATGGTCATTTAGAAGAACCGATTCATTTAGAACAACAATCGTTTTACATCCAATCAATCTGTGCTCCTCGATTGATAAGTAGTGAGTGATGTTAAGGACATGTTGATCATTTCTTTTCAGGAACATTTTACAATGACACTGGACTTCAGAATGAAACAGGCTGCCTTCCATGTTTAGCTGGTTACTACTGTGACGGCACAGGGAACATTGTTCCCGTCAAGAAGTGTCGTGAAGGGTTCTGGTGTCGAGGAGGTTCACCGGAAGAGATGCCTCTTGATCAACCTTGGGGTACGGACTGCCCCAATGGCAGCTACTGTCCCACAGGTACTCCATCGCCTGTGCAGTGCCCTAAAGGAACCTACCAACCATATAGACGCAAGGCTCGAGTTGAAGACTGTGTATCCTGTGATGGTGGAAAGTTCTGTGATGCAACTGGTCTGAGTGCTGTCAGTGGCAATTGCCAGCGAGGTTTCTTCTGCAAGGGGAATGCTTCCAAGGCCAATCCGGAAGACAAAGTCACCGGAGACATCTGTCCTGTCGGCAGCTTCTGCGTTGAAGGTTCATCCAAGCCACAGACTTGCTACAATGGAACTTACATGAATCATACAGGTATGATGGAATTATGTGACGAAGTGTGATGGAGCACAGTATCACTAAAAAAAAACCACGATTGCTAAATGAATCACACATCAAAATCAATTGAAAAAATCATTGATAACAGAGAAACTGTTCTTCTGCTGTGTTCACAATTCTCAATGGAGTTACTCTGTCTATGATGACAGTAGGTAAGAGCTTGTCTCTCTCAGATTGCCATGCATTTCTTTGTTACTTGTGAGAATTTTGAGATTAAATTCAAATTTCTTTTCACAATTCCTACAATAGTTCACCCCATATGTCCTCTTGACACTGTGTTTATACTGTAAGGAGTAGCTGATATAAATAAATAAATCACTCTATTTAAGTGTCAATATATTTAGCGCAGAGCAGTAATTAGGGACACTTTGCAGTTCGAAATGGAATTTAGAAGTGTTGGATTTTTGAGGAGAGGGGAAAACCGGAGTACCTGGAGGAAAACCTCCCGGAGCGAGGACGAGAATGAACAACAAACTCAACCCACATATGACGTCGAGTTCGGGAATAGAACCCGGGCCATCCCACTGGGCTCTCACCACTGGGCCATCCCTGCTGCTCATATTGATAGTAATTATAAATGAGTATTTTCTGATTGTATACTCACTTATTTAGGTGCTTCATACTGTTACGTGTGTCCAGCTGGGTTCCAGTGCATCAGAGCAGTCCTACCCGACCCATGCCCTGCAGGATTCTACTGTCCTGAGGGGACTGGCTATGATACCCAGCCCTGTCCTGTGGGGACTATTGGTAATAGGACAGGTCTGGCTAATGAGACCGAATGCACACAGTGCCCAGGAGGCTTCTATTGCGAGACGTCTGGCCGAGCAACTGTGACTGGAAAGTGTAAAGGAGGTACGCATGAGAAATATATATATTTTTTTTTTAGAAAGTTCCCTTCTATCTATGTCCTCTTAAATTTACCTAAAACGAGAAATGTTGAAGCTGTTAGATTTGGAATTACGTTTATTGCAAACGGCAGAAATACCCGGATGACCATGTTTATCCTTCATTTACCTCTCGCTGTCTTCAGTTTGTCAGTGAAATTAAGTAGTTTTGGGTTAGCATCAAAGGCCAAAATTATTTCACACTATTCTCATCTTCGAACTTTTTTATTTTCAAGAAAACATAAACGCGAATCTTTTTTTTATTTTATTTTTTTTTTATTCTGCGTTATGTTACAATGTTACAAGTACTAACACTAATTATATTACTGTAATGTAACATTTTACAGTACTACGGACTTTTGTCTGCAATACCTTACCATATAAACGCGAATCTGCCGTTTTCCGTTTGCCGTAAACGCGATTCTAAACTCTCTCTTCTGTTTATTTGTATTCCGGAACACAGTCAATGGAACATGGTCGCAACGTGTACTCACTGTTGTTGTTGTTGTTTTTGTTGTTTAGGTTTCTTCTGTACGTCAGGTGTCAATGTCAGTGCTCCTGATCAACATTATACTGGAGTTGGAGGACAATGCCCTGTTGGACATGAGTGCCCAGAGGGAAGCAGTACATCCCATCCATGTGACCCTGGATATTATGCAGCTGTGCTAGGAATGGCCGCTTGTGACGTGTGTCCAGCAGGTGCGTGGTGTCACCATCACTCGTTGTTGTTGTTGTTGTGATTATCATCATTGTGCCATCATGAACACTATATTAATTTTTTCTCTATTATACATAATACATATACTGAAATTGTTACATCAGTTCAGCGACATGGTGATCACCAAAAGGGTTGTAATCACTTAAGATGATGTAACGCCTTTATATGTCATTAATTTCCAGGTAAATACTGTAATGGCACCACAGTTACCCCAGCATCTTGTCCCAAGGGACATTTCTGTCCAAATGGCACAGAATTTGCAACCCAACATCCTTGCAGACCAGGCACGTACAACAATGTCACTGACCAGACATCAGAGTCGGCATGCAAACTGTGCAACCCAGGAAAGTACTGCCAAGGATTTGGGCGGGTCTGGCCTAATGGTCTTTGTGATGAGGGATTTTACTGTGCTGGAGGATCGTGGTCTAAGCGTCCGGGAGATATTGGCGTTGCCAACTATAACAATGCAACAAGCCCTGCTGACAGCTGCTATGCTTCATTTGAATGTGTTTGTCCTGCATGGAACAAGACCACAGGTAGCATTTTTAATTTTTAACAAATGTATATAACCACCTTTGGAACAAATGCAGCGTTGGATGATGGATAATGGATAATGCCAACAAAGACCATGTTATGAAACTAAGGGCTTAAGTGCTGAACAAGGCTAGCAATAGTTATGTTGGTGACTGTTAGAGCAAGCCGTTTTAAGCTGTTAACTTTTATTGTCAGACCGAATCAATTTTGAAATACAAAATGTCCTCCCTCTCTGTGAACAATCCCGCCATGAAAATGTTCCCTCAAAAAAGGCATTTGAATAAAAGTAAGCGCAGTGCCTCTATTCTGAATTTAAGGGTATTTCATCATTTATTATCGTGTAGTGTTATCACTGCAAATGAACCCTTCAAAATTATCAAGCCCCTATATAGATGCTCACCTTTAATCTCGCAGTAGCTTAGAGCTTACAGCATTTGAATAGTGTACAGATGGTCGTGTGTTACAGTCAGTCTACGTCACGCGTGGCCAGTACTTCCGAGAATGAAATGAACATTCGAATTCCTCTTTGTAATGTCCGGCATTTGAATGGAATGTTGAACATTAACTTAAAAAAAAGAGAGAGAGATTCAAAATACTTGGGAAACAATTGTTATTCTTGAAATACTTAATGCTGTAATGTAAAGAAAAATTCATAGCTCTGTATCGTCAATAAACTAAGGAAATTTCTACGGGAACTCTAAACTCTCGTTGGCGATGTTCAAAACTGACTTGTAAATTTCAAAACTTCATGCAAATTTCAAAAATACTGGTCACGCGTGATGTGGATTGACTGTAAACTCGCATTAGAAACTCACCTTGTTTCTTTGCAGTCTCTTGTAAGCGTTTTATTTTCAAGGTTTGACTTCAGGCAGTGAAAGGATTGACCTTTCATCATGTTTTCGTTTTCTTTTAGGTGACATTTGTCCAGCTGGTCATTATTGTCCTCAAGGTTCATATCGTCCCCTTCCTTGTAAACTTGGTCAGTACTGTCCTCATGCAGCAATGGCCACACCTCAAGGAAATTGCACTGAGGGATTTTACTGTAACGACAGTTCTACTGTGCCCGACCAGTTTGACTGTCCAGTGGGTCACTACTGTCCATCCGGGACTGGCATCCCGATTGCATGTCCTGCAGGGAAGTTCTCCAACACTCCGAGGAACACGAGACTTGGAGATTGTAGGGATTGCACCTCTGGTAGCTTTTGTGCTGGAACAGGAAATTATGCACCCACAGACAAATGCGCTGCACAGTATTACTGTCCTGGTGGTCAAAGCACAGCAACACCAGGAGAGTATCTGTGCACACCAGGTCACTTCTGCATTGTGGGCACACCACAACCTTTCAGATGCGAAAATGGAACCTTCCAAAACGAGGCTGGCAAAAGCTTTTGCAAGACTTGCCCAGAAGGGTATTACTGTGATGCCACGAATGCAGCCGTGGTGAATGCCACATTGTGTCCAAATGGTCATTACTGTCCCTCTGGTACTGGCAACTATCGCGATTTCCCGTGTCCAGAACGTAAGTAACACTTATTTTTTTGTAAAGCCTTTTCAGCAGTTCATGTCCCACAGTTGCTACCCCTTGCAGTTTCTTGTTTTGGGATACTGCCTGAAGGCTTTTCTTCCAGCTGGGAGATCAGAATGTAAGACGTGTGTTAAAATGTGTTACAGTTCTTGGAAATCTTTCAGGAGTTTGAGTATGGACGCTACATCTATATAAAAACAATTAAAAGGCTGCAAAAAATGCAATGTAAAACTTAAATGGTAAGTTGTGACCGAAAAGAAGAGATGGTGATTGTATGTAAACTATCTGAGAGATTATTCAATGGCTTTCTCTTGAATTCCAGGTACTTATAATGACAGACTAGGCCTGATGGCCATTGGAAACTGCACCGATTGCCCAAGAGGAAAGTACTGTGGAAGACAAGGCTTAACAGTGCCTTCTGGTGACTGTCATGGCGGACACTACTGTACCGAGAGGTCCAAGTCACCAGCTCCAGAGAAAGACTTCTTTGCCAAAAACTTTGCAGACTATGTGAACTTTCCATTCCCTTACTTAAATGATGCCTGCCCTCCGGGACATTTCTGTCCCAACGGTACTGACCCAGAACCTTGCCCCTCTGGTACCTTCCACAATGAGGGGCGCATTTCTAACAAGTCCCAATGTGTGCCTTGTCCAAGAGGAAGATACTGCAATGGGTCTGGCACACTGAATGGCACTGCACCGCCTTGTGATGCTGGGTTCATATGTACAGGAGGTTCAAGTTCACCAACACCTACTCATCCATCTATGGGATATATATGTCCAAAGGGCTTCTTCTGCCCCTCCGGTGAGTGTGAAAACAGGATTGACTCGTTTACTCCGGGATAAACACAGGATTGACTTTTTTATGAAAACAGGATGGACTTGTTTACCCCAAAGAGAAATGCAAACTACTTGACAAGAGTTTAAGCTTCATTCTACTGTGTACAATAACTCTCACACACTCTTTTGTTACTTGAGGTGTGCTTCTGGAGTGAATATGTCCAGGGTGTTGATTCCTTATGAAGTCAGCTCTTTAGCTTGATTAAAAGTGCCGCAAAGAATATAACCGAGTATTACACCAAACAGTGCCACAACAATTTCCCCAAGTCACTTAATCCTTTGCTGCTAAGTAAGAAGATAATGGAATATATGCGCTGCTTTTGGCAGACATCATTATGTGTCGAATGTTTGGTTTTATCAACTAATTTGATTACGTAATTTGGCCACCGTAGAGAGATTCAACTGCTGACGTTTTGAGCGTTAGCCCTTTGTTAGAGCGAATGAAACAAACGTTCGTTTCTACTCTCCCACTGACTCATCACCGCAGTTACTTTTAAATACTAACCCCTTATCTATTAAGTGCTAAGTGTCATCCAACTCCAATTTCGCTTAAACGCAATTTACGTATTCTGTCAAGCGTTATGTCATGTTAAAATGAAAAATAACTTTGTCTAATATGAAGTACCAAAATTGAGAATTGCATTCCTGGACAAGAATGCTAAACAGAATTGGCATCAGGTGATACGGGAATATTTTGATGAGTTGATTCATGACTTAATCCTTTACAACCTAACGTCAGTATGCATATTCTCCATACCGTCCTCTATACATTTCCTATGGTGCTGACAAGGAGAATTTGTGTAACAATCAAGAGCTTCTTTAGTTGATGATCATTTCCGTTATTCTCATGACATTAATGTTTGATTCAGTGGTGATACTGTAAGGAGAAATTAGATGCTAGTCACTCTTAGGAGTTAGAGGGTTAAGACAGCACTAATCAATCTCTTATTGAAATTAGGAAACTACACCGCCCTTAGCTGTCCGCCTGGAACTTATCAACCCAATATTGGACAAGGAAGCTGTATCTCATGCGGAGCAGGGAATATGTGTCCATATCACAACATGTCATCAGTCGAACCCTGTCAAGCTGGTTACTACTGTCCAGATGGAACACTCAAGCCATGTCCAGCTGGAACCTATGGCAATCGCAGTGGACTGTCCACCATTGATATGTGCACTGACTGTCCATCGGGATCTTACTGCGAGGTAAAGATGTTTAGTGCATTTACTTGTAAGTTGATAGAACAGTTCAGCTGTGGTGATGTAAGTTGCTGTCGCAAAGTGAAATGAATGCTGACCTTTATCGTACACTTGTGACAATAATATATCATAATCTTCTTTATTAGTTATTGTAACTTATTTCCTTAGTTCTTTTTATTTAAATCTCTACATTTTTTTGGTTCCTCACCTGTCATTAATTTCTGAACATCACTGCGCAATATGGAGGCCAACTAGAAAATCTGATGGTTAACTTGGCCTCCATGCTCAATCGCTACTTCAACTTTTCAAAATAAATTAAACAAATTTTTACCACAAAAGAATGTAATCAAAACACACTAATCAATCATGAGGAAAAGAAAGGTTGTAGGTTGTTGTTGAATGCTAATTTCCAGAATTTCAATCCATTCACAGGCACCTGCGCAAACTACTCCCAAAGGCCCATGCACAGCTGGTTGGTTCTGTGAAGGGAAAGCTAGTACTTCAACACCCTCCTCAATACCCGAGTTCCCCAGGAATGGTCCATGTCCCACAGGCTTCTACTGTTTACAAGGAACTAAAGCACCAGCTGGCTGTCCCCCTGGGACCTTCCGCAACACCACTGGAGCGCGCTCTGCAGATGAATGTCTTGATTGCACCCCTGGTTTCTACTGCAAAGGCTACAATAACTCGTTCGTTACTGGGCCCTGTGCTGCTGGGTACTATTGCCCCCAGGGATCGAGAGCCAATGTGTCCAGGCCCTATGGTTATTTGTGCCCAAAAGCACATAAATGTCCTGAGGGAACTGCAAATCCGCAGGAGTGTGAACCAGGTTTGTAGACATATAGGCACAATAGGTCATTTCCGAGTTGCTTTGAACCTCATTTTGAAAGCAAGGCTAAGTGCAAAGTTTTTATTATGAAAATTAGCTTTAATTTATATGCAAGCAAAACTAATTTTCGTACGAAAAGCTTCACAACAACTCAGAAATGGCCATTTAGAGGGTTGTGTCATGGGAATTTTGTACGTTTTTGCGTCAAAACGGAGGTAAAACCAAGTATCTTTCCTTGTTCGTAGATCACCAAGAGGGTGATTTCAACTTATGTTCTAAACCAGAGAATAAATCATCATTAGTTTTTAGCGATCTTTTTTCTAAGACATAGCTGCAGAAGTTGAGGGCCTTCGTTTTCAAGTCTATTTCCGTCCTGGCTATTCCCAGTCAAAGCGTTTTTTTGTTTTAATTTTTTTAGAAATAAAAACAAAGCAAAAAATACACAAAAATCCTTTACCAAGTCAGAACATCAAAATACAGTATAACTTTTTGCAAGCATTTAGTGATGTTACTACTAATAATGAAAGATAAGGGAGTCTGTTCGATGACCTCAATCCCAGGCTCTCTCTCCTTTGTGATATCATCAGCCCCTGCAAAAAAAATCTTCGGGGGCTGTCAGATACGCGTCTCAAGATCCATCCATTCATTCGGGTAATCGACATTGTCCCATACAATCTCGACTCCAGTCCATATTAGGAGGCATTCGACGTAGATCTTTTTATTTATTTATTTATTTATTTATTTATTTGTTTGTTTGTTTGTTTGTTTGTTTCGCAGGTTATAACCAGATTAATACAGGGCAACCAGATTGTGATCCCTGTCCGGCTGGTTTCTACTGCCCCAGTAAGACCTCCACACCTTTGAAATGCCCACCCAAACACTACTGCCCGGAAGCCACCACTGTGCCGCTTACATGTCCCAATGGCACCTTTACGCATGACAACATGTCAGGCTTGGCAAGTGCAGATGAGTGTCTGCCTTGCATCACAGGATCTTACTGCCGCTTGGGGGAGGTGGTGGGGCCGTGTGACGGTGGATACTACTGTAAGAGCCGAAGTCCTGATCCTAACCCCACTGGTGTGTGGAAGGCTATGGATTCCTCGGTAGTTATCACCCCATGCCCGAATAACATCACAAGCAATTACTCTGGCAGTAACAATTGCTCCAGCTGTCGCACTGGGAAGTTCTGCTTGCATCGTAAGTGTTTTAATTTTACAAACCTACATCTTAGCAGTTTCAAAGTTAACTGCAGCGCTGTCATTTGTAGTCAGCAAGCGGTTATTATGGCTGGCAACAATATTGTAGACAGCCGGCTCCTCAGAGTTTGAAAATGACGTAAAGGCAACAAGAATGCAGTACGTAACTTTATTGTTTGGTACCAAGAGTGCCGGTTTGAAAGATGAATATGTGCTCTAAATTTTCGTGTTGCGTTGATGAAGGGAAAAGCCGAAGACCTCGTAGTGTTTGTGAGAATGATTTGGAAGACTAAAGTAGTGAGCGACTGGTTTGGATGAGACTTTGTCATTTCTTTCAACGTCTTGTAGACGTTCGCGGAGACAGTCGCCGGCTCTCTTTCTGTTTCGTCATGTCAGATAGTTGTGTTGCGACTCTGTCGCTTGTCATACATGTTCCACGTCTTTAACCCTTTAACCCCTAATGTCAAAGAACAAATTCTCCTATCTTATCCCCGTATTTTTCTTATAAAAATATTGGGAGAAATATCAAGAAAATTCACCTTGGGTGAAGTCGACTTGTGAGAAGAATGTTTTACTTAATATATCAAACACGAGAAAGCGTGTTTCATCAGATATCCAAACATTGAGAACCACGGTCACAGAAGTGATTTTCTTTGTTTTCTTTTAATGAATTATTGAAGAGTTTGAGAAAATAATGTTCGTTGTTCTGTTTCGACAGATTATTGGTATCCTGTGGAGGCCGGACCGTGTCAAGAGGGGTATTATTGTCCCAATGGTACCCTGTTGCCCATCCCGTGTCCAGATAACACGATGAAGAATTACACCGGCGGTTATGGGCAAGTCAGTGACTGTACCCCTTGTCTGGCTGGACGATACTGCTTAAATGGTAACACCTAATACCAAAGAACAAATTCTCCTATCTTGTCCCCATACTTACCTTATAAAAGTACTGGGGAGAAGTTAGTAAAATATCAAGAAAATGCACCTTGAGTGATCACATCCTTAATTCTCATGACCTTAGGGGTTGGATAAGCATTGATATGAGAAGGAGAAGTTTGATGCTGATCACTGTTAGGGTATAAATAATGTTAAGTAATGTTAAGTAATGTTTAAAGCAGTGTCTAATCGGGATTTAAAACCACAAGGTGCAGCCGAGTGGTTTTAGACCCGATAAAACACGTGCTGCGAGTTTTTTGAACGGCTTCAAAAACATTCCTGAAAAAGCGTGTGTCAAGAGAGTTCATAACAATGATGCTTTTGTGAATGTTGGAAATTAGCATGAGAGGAAAACATTTAACACCGCATACTAACAAGGAGGAGGTTTTATCGGGTTTTAAAACCACTGCACGTGTTGTTTTATCGACCGTTTGGTAGGTCAATGGGCTTATGAATTATTAATGAGTTTTTGAAAAATCTTTAATATAGCTGTGGGAAGATATTGAATGGGGATTTAAGTCAAGGAAACATACCAAAAAAAACTCTGAATGCGAGAAAAGGATGCAAGAGAAATACCGCGTTAAGACCAATATCTTTCACATATACCACACATGGACATTCAAATCTAAGCAGTATGCAAAATATTTGTTACTTGAACCTAGTTTAGTGGCTTTGCTCCCAAAAGTCTCCCGTAGCTTAGTGGTAGTGTAATCGAACTGTTTATGCGAAGGTCAATGACACAGGTTTGACTCCTGTTGGCAGAACTCCGATTTCTCATGTCCTGTTTCCGAGTACACCTGTACTCCTGTGTCGCTGGCTGACAAAATCCCCCTATCGTGTTTTCTTTAGGAACAGCGTATGGTGTATCTTGCCCGCCTGGAAAGTATTGCCTGCAGGGACAGCCGCCAATCGACTGCCCTGAGCACAGGTATCGCGACATTCCTGGTGGCGCTGACTTGGATGACTGCTTTCCATGCCCCGCTGGTTATTGGTGCAATCTCACTGGCATGGTTAACTACAACAACAGCAAGTGTCCAATTGGATACTTCTGCCCAAGCCAGCTTGGTCCTTCACTCTGTGGAGCTAGACGCCGTCGTGAAACACCGGGCGCAGGAAGCAGAGAAGACTGTGGTTTATGTCCGGGTGGTTATTACTGTCCTAATGATACTATTAATGTTCAGGGTGTACCTTGTAAGGCGGGGACGTATTGTCCCACTGGTTCGTCTTTGGAGCTCCTTTGTCCCGGGGGAGCTTACTGCCCTGGGAACACAAGTGTACCTATCTCATGTCCAGGTGTGTAGTTTGGAGAACTTCATTGCATAGCTGATGCTAGTAGTATATTGTCACGCATGTTAGCAACATAAGCTTTAGTAGTGTGAATTTTCATTTGAAGATTCGCACTATAGCCTTAAGCCCTGTTCAAACGGCGCATGATAGTCAATGATAGTTGATGATAGTCGATGATAGTTAAAGCGCGCACGCTCGTTTGACCACCAACTATCATGCGCTATCATCGACTATCATCAACCATCATTCACTTTGAGCGTGTTCAAATTCTTCATGATAGTGATGATAGTGTTTCCCTTTTGACCAAGCGCATGATAGTTGGTGATAGTTCTTCGGTCAGCTGTTTTCTCCACCAGCGCTCTCAAGATTAATTTTCAGTTACTTATTCTAACAACTGAAGGAAAACGAAGCAGGCAGCTGCTTTCTTTCTCCACGAAAAATTCATCCCTGCGAAGTTTTGTTTGCGATGTTGACACCCGGCAGGTGCCCGACACTAGAGGCTCACGGTAAACTATCGTCAGCTATCACGAGTTTCTTTGAGCCGTTTGCCCACCCGCTTGATAGTTGATAGTAGTGGATGATAGTTTTGACTATCATCAACTATTATCGACTGTCATGCGTCATTTGACCAGGGCTTTAAACGTCATTCCACACATTTTACCACAATACCTCTCAAACTTAACACAACCAACAGACACATAGAAAGGCATATTTTTCGCAAAAAATGTACCTATACTAACAACGTTGTGTATGCTAGGTTTGAAGTTTATAGAACGTTTCTAAGCGTTTTTTTTTTCTCAAGCGCCTTTAGCGCCTTTCTCTTTCTCTTTAGTGCCTTTAGGGTCTGCGTACGCTAAGAATTGTGGTTAAATGTACCAGTCACCATCTTTTCTGGTATGGTGGACTGGGACCAACTTCCACTGGATTATAAAGAGCACCTCAAGATAGCGCTGCCCGGTAGCTTTCGTTACTGTACGCAAAGTTAGAACCAACTTGTACAGTACAATAAACAGCACCACAAGAAAGTACTGTTCAGTAGTTTTCATTTGAATGGTCACACTTCAGGATTTCATCCAGACTCAAAAGTGAGAGTCACCTTGTATAGCATAATAAACAGTACCACAGGAAAGTACTGCTCAGTAACTTTCATTTGAATGGTCACACTTTAGGTTTTCATCCACAGACTCAAAAGTTAGAATAATCTTGTACAGCATAATAAACAGTACCACAGGAAAGTACTGCTCAGTAGCTTTCGTTTGACTGGTTACACTTTAGGGCTTCATTCCCATTTCATCCACACTTAGTTTGGACTCACCTTGTGCAACAAGGCGTCGCATTTAAGTCGATGAACTGTGATCCCTCGTCAGTGGCACTCCCTCAACCTTGATGGCTTGCACGTTTTTCCCTTTTATGTAGATACAGATTTACTGTAATGTTTGTTCGATTTTATTTCTTTTCGCACAGGTGGTTCTTACTGCCCTAATGGATCAGAGTTCCACATCATCTGTAGTTATCCAAATTATTGTCCTCCAAATAGCGTTCAAGAGCTCCCTTGTGAGCTCGGCTATCGGGCCCTCAACACCTCTGGTCTCCGCGACTCCCACAAAGATCATTGTGAAATATGTGAACCAGGGAAGTACGGCAATGATCCACAACGCCGCTTCTGTGCCCAGTGTCCTGCGGGTTACTTCTGCCCAATTGGAAGCAAGAGTCCCACAACAAATCCATGTCCTGAAGGCTCATACTGTCCAGCGGGTGTTGGGGCACCACAGTCGTGTCCACCCGGTACTTACGGTAACCGTTCCCGCGCAACCGCGGAATCGGATTGCTACGCATGCCCGCGAAACACGTTCAATAATTTAGAGAATCAGAGAGCTTGTCTCCCTTGTGGTAGTTCTTCCTTATCCGAGGAGGGCCAGACATTATGTACCTGTCTTGGCAAGTCCAGGTCATTCCAGGTGTCAGACGGCTCCTGTATTTGTTTGTTGCGGTACTTGTTTGATGATCCTTCGTCCAAAGAAAGAGAAGAGGGTAACAGTGCCTTGGACTGCCGGCCTATGGTTTGTGAATTTTTTTTTTCATTTACCCCAATGTCTTTTATTTTCCCGCGGTAGGATTCACAAATGCTATAGAGTGTGTGCACGACGGCCATGTTGGAGGACCGAAACAATACAATGATTTTCCTTTGGGAAATATATTCTATTTTTATGCAAATATCTTCTATTGATTTAGTCCTCCAACATGGCCGCCGTGCACACACTCTATACAACATTGGCATCTGCAATTTTTACTGGTAAAACTTCGTAGATGACTGACCTAAATTAAGTGACAAAAAGTGCAAAGCTTGCTGTCAATACAGAGTTTAAGAATGGCGTTCAAAGACAAACGGCAATAGTGAGGTTCGCGTTTATGTTTTCTTGAAAAAAATGAGTACATAGATGAGTATAGTGCAAACCAATTCTGGCCTTTGATGTCAATGCAAAACTACTTGATTTTACTGAGAAACTGAAAACAGCGAGCAGCAAATGAAGGGTAAACATGGTCACGTGATCATTTCTTCAGTTTAATCGTAAACGGTATTTTAAATCTCTTTAACAGCACATGTAATAAAAGGCAAACCTATGTTGGGAGTATTGAATTTGAAGATGAAGAATTACTTCTTCATCTACAATGGAGGACAGATGTCCTTGGGACAGTTGCTGGATTCCTTTCAAATTTGCGTGTTTTACTCTCCCCGTCATTATTATGACCCTTTACCTACAGCTCCACCTCCCCCCCTTCCCCCAGGCAATGTTGAAAAGATCTTAGCGAATATCGACATTTATTTTGCTTGTGTAACGTCTGTTCAACCCACCCAGTTCAACATTGTTTGGGGGGGGAGGGGGAAATTACTGCGAAGTTTGCTGCTATTGCGTTTACTGTCCCAGCACTTTTAGCCCGCATTGTAGTTTTTTTCACCTTTAAGGAAAAAATGTTGGAGTTTTTATTTGTAAAACCATGAATTGACCAAGCCACACTTACGCAGCACCATATTTTCTCTTTATTAATGACAGCCGAGGTGGCCTCTCTTATAAGCCTGGTGGTTTCTTGAGGTCTCCTCGTCATTACCTTGACTTGTAATTTGAATGTTTTCTTCTTGACTAAGGCAATTAAATGACGATGATGATGATGGTAATGATGAGTCCAGAAGTTAGAGTCACCCGAAGATAAAAAGCATTTATACGATCTTGTTGTGAATTAGTCTCGCAACTGTAAGAGGCGTGAAAACAGCTATCGCTCTCAAAGGGTTAATTGTGACCAGCAAATAATTTCTCCTTCAGTACAATAGAGCGGTTTTCAATTGAGTGTGGTTTTGCATTACTACGCTCTGTGATTGGTTAACAAAACTCCCGCCACTTTCTCAACCAATGGGAATCTAAGCCAAAACCAATCGTGTTTTTAGGCCGCACGCTTTTTCCCGCGCTTGGCGCCAGTTACATGTATTTGCTTCGAATTCTGATTGGCTCGTTGTGTTGTTTACATCTGTTGCGATTGGCCAGAGTAATTATTTTGGTTGGGTTAGGGCTTACGACATTCAATTAGAAACCGTTCTATAACGACTCAATCAAACCATCCAAGTCGTGAAAATGAAGGAAATGATTTCCAAACACTAATTCTCCCTAGTAGTTCCATAAGAATTTATGGTAAAAAGGAGGAGAACTTGTGTGTTGATACTGAGAGTCGTCGCTTTGTTTCAGGATGCTGATAGATGTCCCAGTGGCGAAGTGTACCGTTTCTCTGACTGGAAATGCGTAAACCCAGAAACTGAGAATGAGGTTTGCAATAAACGCTGCAAAGACGAAGGGGAAAGGGAAGGAACATTCAACACTAACTTTGGAGTCTGTATTTGTACTCATGCTAATGAGTGTGATGATGAATGCGAGAAAAACAGACCTAAATGCTCCTTGAAGCTGAATGCGGACGGGCAGTTATCCTTGAAATACGCCGCCGTCGATGGAAGTTCTTCCACGTTTAACACTCCGTCATCATTAGGAATCAGTAATCACGATATTGACGAACACCCTTGCCAGTTTATCTTTTTCGACTCAGACCGCAAGTTGTCGGCGTTTATTCCTAAGTCTCTTGAGGATGTGGAGAATGAAAACCAAGGGCAAACTCCCGCTAGAAGAAGACGACGTGCAGTGGGTGATAACACAACGAGCGCTACTCCTAATTCTGGCTTAACGATACCAAACCCGATTATTTGCTTGACGTATGGAGACTCGTTGTTGTTTAAGGTTGAGATCAACGAAGTAAACCGCAGTCTTAGCCACTACCCCCGCTACCGCAAGAATCATTTATCAAACACGAATGACAAGTTTGATTATGGTAACTTCAGGCAGCTTCACTCGCTGGTGCAAGAATCCAACAACAGTCTGTCATACTTCGTTCACGTTTTCAATCAAAATGGAACTTTTGTGTTTTACGACAATGCGGAGCCTACCCGAGAGATGTATGTCACGGTGAAAGAGCAGGGGTCTAGTTGCGCTGGTTTCACTGTTTCACCCATTACAAAGAGCGCTTTGAACAAGGTTGGCGTCGGCACCACCCAGGTAAAAGCTTACGTTCCATTAGACTTAGTTACAACAAAAACAACAACCTTATTTTCACATTTCCTTTTAAGATAGTATTAATACATATATGAATATTTAGTTAATTTAAAGTTTTAAAAACATTAATGTGGATAACAAAACATAAATATCTAATGTGGAAACGCCTAGCGCCTAAGTAAACCATATAGTTTTCTAGGTTAGACACTAGTCTTGTAAATAAGCATTTTTAATGTAAACATCTTATATACATATTCAACACACACACTCACAGACGACACATGCACTGCTCATACACTGACTGTTATAATAAATAAATTAGAGGAATTTGACTAGCTAGGTCATTATTTTTGCTTTGATAGTAGGTACTGTTTAGCTTTTGTAGGGAAATTTGAAATACTGAGATCTTTGTTCCTTATCATCGTCGTCGTCATGATCGTTATCATCATTATTATTATAAAAGCAGGAAGCTCACATCACCTAGGTGCTCTTCATTGGGGCCCTGCTAGTAAAAATAAAATAGCACTGTCGAAATAACATAAATATTACATTGGTTTAAAGAAAACGACAAAACTTTTAAGTTTGCAAAACATGTTTCGACATAGACTTCTGTCATCATCAGTGACTTAATGTACAAAGCGTTTGAAGTTGAATTTATAATAAGTAGACAAAAATGCTAATTATGATAAACGGTGACAACAAAATGAACATGAAACGTGACAATGTGAGAATTATTATATATTGAATAATATAATTATATTATATTGAAATATTACATTGTAAAAACGGTAGGGAAAGTAATAGAATATTCAAAAATATTACATTACAGAATTATGAAAATTGATAAGAACCATACTATCTTAAGTGTAAGCGCCGTTATGATTACGTTTGATATGATAATCTTTATGATATGATATGATAATCTTTATTTATCCACGGTACAAAATTCGTCAGCTTTAAAAATGCTAATGCTAATATGATAAAAATATTTAAATAAAAAGAAAAAGCTGCTTTCCACGAATGCCGTGCCTTACAGTTCTTTGAGTAATCGTTTAAATTGCCCAAGGGACTCTGCTTCTCTTAAGTTACAAGGAAGACTGTTCCAGAGAATGGCGCCACTATAGCTGAAGCTGTTTTTGTAATAGTTTGTGAAGCGTTCCCACTGAGATATAAGCGACATAAACGGCGCTTATGATCATGATCGTTATGTCGCTAGTGGGAACCAAGCCTAAGAGCACCTGTGTTCACACGACAACAGCCCCGTTATTTGTATAAGCATAAAGTAAACTTTTTTAGGGTAACAGAGGTCAAGATTTATAGAGCGGTTTTCAATGGAGTGGTGTAAAACTAAAACCAAAGTTATCACTCTAACCAATTACAGCCGACGTTAAGAACACAATGAACCAATCAGGACTCGAAGCAAACACACGTAACTGGCGCCAAGCGCGGGAAACGCGTGTGTAAGGCAGGATTGGTTTTGGTTTTGGTTCTGATTGGATGAAAAATTGGAACGAGTTTTGCTAACCAATCAGAGCACAGTTAAGCAAAACCAAAGCAAGCAAAGGAAAGTACTTTTGACAAATACTAAAATACTACGCAATAATAGTAATAATCAAAGATTAGGGAGTACGTTCGATCCCAGTCTCTCTTTCCTTTGCCAACTTGGTGATGATGTCATCCGCCCCTGCAAAATCTGCGGGGGATGCCAGATACGCGACCCCAAGATCCATTCATTTATTCGTTGATCGATTGATTGTCCCGTAGAATCACGATTCCAAAGAGCAATTTGGAGATAATTATTTCTCGTCGCACGTAGTTTTTGGCTCTCGATTGCTATGGGTGACCATTGATTTCAGCTGTGCCCTCATCAACTATTAAGCGTAGTCTAAACCTTAATTTATTTCTATGCAATTTACGGTAGAGCTGTCTGTTTTAGCACTAACATGTGTGTTCTCTGTTTATCAAAAAAGCCCCAGAATCTCAAGCCGAACTGGGGCGTGATCTGGGGTATGACCATCTTCATGTTAGTGTGCATCATCATGCTCGTTATTGCTGTCATCATCTGGCGCCCTAAGAGCATTGGACGATACCCTATCCGAGCACTAAGGCCCAAATACACAGCGCTTGGAGCGCCCATACCGGTTGTACCAATTCCAGGTGGGTATTGTCATGGCGATTTTGCTGTATGTTGCTCAAAACTGCTCAACTATTTGACGTAGAGCCTCTCTTCTAACATGAAATTGCTCTTACAGCACTGGGGAGAAAATATGAAATGACTTTTCCGAGATAGAATAGACTATAATCAGTATTTAGCAATTTTTTCAAAATACTCAGAAGGAAGTTGAAAAAAAATGGCTAATTTTTTTCAAGTTGCAATCCATTTCCATCCTTGCCATCTGCAGACAAAAATGATTGGTACTAGTTTCTGTGCACTAGTAGGGTTATTGTTAACAATACTGAACCATTATTTTAATATTCCAATCAATACAAATATGTTTTTCGCTCTTCATAGGTGACACCAAAACTAGGCGACACTGCTTCTTTAAGTAATGTGGCCCTGAATTTGCAGTAATCAAATGATGTGAAACAAAATATGTCGAAGCAGTGTGCACCGAAGCATAGTTGAATAGGCAAAGAGAGACCTACAAAAAAAATATGTAGGCTTGAACGGGATTGGAAGCCAATGAGCCCATGACCCTTTACGTTTACATCTATTATATTTTAGTATAAATCTACTAGTGTTCTATCACGAATGCGGTTCTCTGATTGGCTACGCTGTGATAGATAGTGAGTAGCGGTTTTCAACAAAATGGCGGCCACTTCATCACGTTTTCGAAGTGTCTGCGATGAAGATATAGATAATTTACTTGTTTAGTTTTGCACGACTTGTAGGTTTATACTAAAACAATAAGATTATTAGCTCTCGATTCCTATCGCGTGATAGCTGATTCGGGCTGCGCCCTCATCAGCTATCACGCGATAGAAATGGAGAGCGAATAATCTAATTGTTAAATATTGTTTACAGGTATTGATGATCACGTGTACGATCTGGGTCCTCGAGGGTCCCCAGAGGGGGCCTCATTTGACTCCCCAAACGTTCGTTTTGAACTGGAGAACTTCAACGTGCGTACATTGTACGATAAGCTTGAGGATCAGACCCTCCATGTGTCATCACAGCTCGCGCGCCATCAAGCAGACCTAAGAGCGTTTTACGATCGAATCAGCCAACAAGCTGAGAAGCTCAAGGGAATGCTTGACAGTATGGATGTATCTGCACTCATTAAAGCAACGAAAGAGGCAGGAAGAGCTAGAGGAAGTGAGGTATGGTGGTCTAGGACCGATTCTGTGAATTCAGGGGAGGGTGGTGGTGGGGGGGGGGGGGGGGGGTTGAAACAGAGGATGTAAATCTGGTAGAAAGTTGACGGACGCACAGCAAAAACTGTGTTCGTGATAGGGTTAGGCTCTGTTTCTAGCCGTTTTGTTATGCCTGAAGTTTTACCGCCTAGACAAACTGCTTAGCTAAATGGGTTTAAATTGAGCGTTTGTTAGGACTAGAAGCAGTAACAATATCATACGGTAGTAAACGACATAGGAAGTGGAAGTGCAAAGGTGTGAGTATAATACAGTACAGTATTTGAAAGAATTGTAGAAAGTAAGATCAGAATATCTGGTAGAGAATTGGAATTTAAACACTTGATCTGGAACGAAAATTATCACACGTCAAACACACGATGAGAAAGGAAATGGGCGATAGCTCCAACTTACAAAAATGAAATGATACTGCATGGAAAACTTATGGTCCTTTACCTTGCAGGGTGGTTCCTCTGAAGAGCACCAAGAAAGCGGCGTAGGTGAACCTAGTAAGAGATATGGTATGACCGCCGGCGGACAGGTCAGAGAAGAGGAACTTATGGCGAGTCTGCAGATGTTGCTGGAGAAAGTCGAGAAAGGACAATTCGCTATGGGGCCTGGTGAGAGCAAGATATGTTTAGCAACAATGTGAAGTTTTGTTGAGATCTGCTTCGAAGTCAAAGAAATATAGAAATTTGAATTTTCCGGTACTTACAAAGAAATGTTTGCGGGCGGGCTGCCACTCCCCGCTCTATAACTTTGTAAAAATTTCATCTTTTTTCATAAATCTATATTTCCTCAAGCTAAGATCAGATCTCTACGAATGTTCATCTTTTGGGTAAAGTCAGTATGGCGAATTCACTTCTGAACTCGTATTCAGCTGCATCAATAAAATTGCGACGCTAACCACGAACTGTTTAATCAATCGCAACATTAGCAAACACGTGAGAGCAAATCATGGTTGGTTATGGATGTACTTCTAATTCGTTGGTAAAAGGGGCGCAATCACAGCACAAAAAGTTGCGAAAAATGCAGATGAAGCAACCTTGGATGCTTTTGGCACGCAGGTGAAAACTGCCTTTACGGATGAAAGTTGACTGACCAACTGACTGATGGTCGAACGGACGGAATACTGAATAAACACTGACTGAATAACTCATTGACACATTGTCTGTCTGTCGTTTTGCCATTTGGGGGATTAATCTTCTCTGCTGACTTAATCGATGACCGATTGCTTGCTTGCTTGCTTGCTTGCTTGCTTGCTTGCTTGCTTGATTGCTTGCTTGATTGATTGATTGATTGATTGATTGATTGATTGATTGATTGATTGATTGATTGATTGATTGATTGATTGATTGATTGATTGATTTAGTTAGTTACAGCTGCAGATTCTTTAGTGGTAAATTCGACTTTGTTCATCCCTTAACCTTTTTTTTTTGTAGGCGTGGTTTCAGGCACAAACATCACCCTTCCAAGCTCGAACGTGGTAGTTATGGGTGGAGGACCTGCTGCATCCATGACAACTGTCACTCAGCCAGCCGCTGGCCAGACCGTAGTTGAGGTACACGCAGGTGAGGCTCCCGGCATGCAGTGGCAGGTCCAAGGAACCAGTGATGTCAGTGAGTTCTTACGCAAAATGAACGCAGAGCGCATGCACCTTGAGCAGCAGATTGGGCGAGAGGAAGAGACCGCTGTACATAAGCTGCTGAAAGAACAAGTAAGGCTCAGAAATTTTAGCAGAACACGGAGATTGGTTACGGGATTTCATCAGAAGTTTTTTGAAATTATTCACTCGGATATATTTAGCCTAACAGTGTTGATTGCACACTCGATTAACTGACGAAAATTGGAAATTCCAAGTTTGTTGATGGCTAACTACTGAGATTTTGGTGACATTCGTCAGGGATTACATTTCCACTGCCCCAGATCACGCGTCCGCAATTCAACTGAAACCTTATAACACGGGCAAATTGATTTTGCATTGAATTGCTGAAAGTGGTTCCAGTATTTTGTTTTTAGCTGTTCCATATCTTTTATAAGCAAAAACACGGAGCAGTGCATTAAAACACAGTAACTTACTTAGCTGCAAAACTGGTTAACAAAGAAAACAGGAAAGAAGTAACGGTTTACAGTGTTCCATGATTTAAAAGAAATAGATAGATGCATGATGATCCAGTCAAACCTCGTTATTACGGACACCAAGGGGATAGGAATAAGTGTCCTTATTATAAAGGTGTCCGTTGTAGAGAAGGAGGCTTTGTATGGATTTAGGTCTCTCAGGGACGAAGTGAACTGTCCGTAATAGAGAGGTGTCCGTATTATAGAAGTGTCCGTAAGGAGAGGTTCCACTGTACTGGTAAAGGCAAAACTAAGGGTGCTTTCCATTTTCGCCAATGGAGTGTACCGATTTGAAGGATAAGTTTTACCGTAGACCTTCAGATTTCTTCAAAATAGCCCGTACCATTTTGGTAGTGATTATTTTTTAAGATTTTGCAGAGTACCATCCCTTCAAAATGATGCATTCGATTTACAGACTGGCTGGCCTGGTCTGCCAGTTCTGGAAAATGGAAAACGCCCTAAAGTAGATATTTTTTGGTTAATAGGAAGAAAAACGCGCCGAGGAGATGAAGAAACTGGCAGAGACATTAGCGGACAAACTATCGGCAGGAGATTTGAGCGAGGATGAAATGAAAACGATTATGGATGATCACGATCGACAAGTGGCTCAGTTGGAAGGTGTATTAGCAGCGGAGAAAGACAGGCAAATGGCTGCACTCCGAGAAAAATTGAGACGACGAAGAGAAGAAAAAGAAGCCGCCTTGCTTAGGAAACAGAAAGAAGAGGTAAACACAGACTTTCTAGTCTTCTCGGATAAGAACGATAAACCGTAGGTCCTGTCTCGTAACACTTGTTCGTAATTGTCTGTGGGACATAAAAGAACCCACACACTGTTCGAAAAGAGTAGGGGCCGTAGTCCAGGTGTGGTGGTCTTTCTCTGTCTCTGATTTCATCTGGCTTTCACATTCATGCGTGGGTTGAGTGGGTGGGTGAGATCAAAATATTAATTAATTAATTAATTAACTAATTTATTTATTTATTTATTTATTTATTTATTTATTTTGTTAGCTCCGCCAACAGACAATACGTTACAATAATGATCAACAACTTACAGAATAAAATAAGAACTCAAAATGGCAGGGAACCCGCCACTGATAGCGGACGGACTGCCAGGCTGAAAATATATGAACTACTTTCCCACTTCCGGGGCTAACCATTGTCGTTCTCGTTCAAAAGGCTGAGAAATCAAACATTCGTCTTGATGATGTACCACCGCTGGTCAGTGCAGATACAATACTGAAGACTCAAGAAGGCTTTCAGGATGTCATTGTGAAGGAGGAGACAACTGGGCAGGCACGAGCAGAAGAACAACTCTCCAATGAACAAGCAGAAGCCTACCGCCGGCAGATGGGAGACAAGTTCTGTGCTATGGTGGTAAGGAGCTTCTTATACAACTCTTTATTGCGTGGTAAAAATGGACTGTTTCATCTTGAGATTCAAAAGCTAGAACCGCCTTGCACAGGAAAATAAGTAGCACCACAGGAAAGTACTGCTCAGTAGCTTTCATTTGAATGGTCACACTTTAGGATTTCATCCACAGACTCAAAAGTAAGAACCATTTTGTACAGCATATAAACAGCATCACAGGAAAGTACTGCTCAGTAGCTTTCATTTGAATGGTCACACGTTCATCCACCGTCTTAGGGTTAAACCCGTTTTTCTTGTTTTATACCAGGATGACCTTGTAACATCCGGGTCTCTATACGCTGATCAAGCGGAACAAATCAAGCGAGAGCAAATGGAATTGGAGGAGAAGATGTCACGTGATCTGGCTCAGCAGCGCGCCCAGCAGACAGCGCTGCTAAAGGAAAAGCTTGCGCAGAGGAGGAGAGAGCGAATGAAGAAGCTGAAAGAACAGCAGGAGCTGGAAAAAGCCAAGGTAAAATACACAGTTCTTTACGTCATGAAAGGTTATAGGTACTTTCATGTCTTAGCAACGTTTGAGCAGCTGTTGAGTGAACTCGAACACAATAGCCAAATAAGAATCTGCAAACAGGGGATTCTTACAGGAGCTGCCGGTCTCATTGTTTTCTTGCGCTCAAGATGGCAAGGATTTAGTGAATTAAGAGAAAATTAGAGTTTTCGTGTAGATGTACATTAGAACTACGGGGAGCAGGGATGGCGCAGTGGTGAGAGCACTCGCCTCCCATTAATGTGGCCCGGGTTCGATTCCCGGAGTTGACGCCATATCTGGGTTGAGTTTGTTGTTGGTTCTCGTCCCTGCTCCGAGGGTTTGTCTCCGGGTACTCCGGCTTTCCTTCCTCCACAAAAACCAACATTTCCAAATTCTAATTCAACCAGGAAACAGTGGACGAATAACCACTCTGTGGATGTGCCACTGAAATTCCCATTTATTTATTTATTTTTATTTATTATTTATTTATAGACGTGGTTTTGAATGTCGACAATGTAGAGAGACGTGACAACAATTTTCATGTAACTGGTCACGTAATGTTGTCACGCATCAGATTCTGAACTTGTCACATAATTCTTGCAGGTCATCAGCGAGGGTGGTGACGTAGAAGCGTTACTGAAGCAGCAGGAGCAAGAGACAGCTGCTCTTGAAGCCAGTTTTGAGGCAGAGGAGGCACGCCACACGGCAGAGATTGTCAAGAAACTCAACGAAGAACACATGGACAATGTTCAACAAGCTCACAGGGCTTTGCTGGAGAAGGTGCGTTTGTTTGAAACGATCTGACTTTAGAATGATGTATTATTCAGTGAGTGGGACAGGCAAACTCGGAAAAATGAAATCCGAGTTCTCCCAACAAGAGTCAAACCTAAGACCTTCCGATTACTAGTTCGGATGCTCTACCACTGAGCTACAGGAGACTTGTGGGAGCTAGGGCCATTAAACTAGGTTCATGGGACAAACATCCAGTATACTGGTATTATCTGAATGTGAACGTGTCGCATAGGCGTAATGGAATAAATGTGATGGAATATTTTTAGCGTACAATTGATGATAATTTCTGTGCTTAAGCTATTCATCTCACACTTACAACCCAAGAGGCGTGTTTTTACGGTGGTTGTTGGCTCTGTCCTTCCTTTGATTTTGTAGTTTCGTGTCAGTAGTAAAACTAAAAGAGGCAACTGCTTATCAAGTCTGCTTCGGTTCAATTTCAGTTCACCAAAGACAATCTTGATGCAGTTCTGCAGCAGCAGATAATGGATCAGTTTAGAAAGGATAACGAAGCTCTTCAAGATCACCTGGAACAACGAAAGCTAAAATCTCTGGAAGATACCAAGGTAATAACCAGGATTGTATTCTACGTGGTGCCGTGACTATTTCTGATTTGTCTGTAAGGGTCACACCTCTTTGGAAAGTTTTACGAAAATTCCCTTTCACCGGTAAAACCTGTTTGGTTTCTTCTTTGTTACAGGCCAAACTTGCTGCTCGGCGGGCAAGGCGACAAGAGGAGGTGCGCCGACAGTCAGAAGAGTCAGCTGCTAAGCGGATACTCGAAGAACAGAGCCAGGCCATCGCGGCCAACAGGCCAGTGGATGCAGATCACGTCATTGTTCCTGACGTCATTATTCCGCGTGAAACGTCAGAAGAAGAGGTTGGAGCTTGTTATTTTCGTCTTTGTACGATTTAGTTCACTTCAGTTCATATTCAAGACAACACGAATAAGATCCTACTCACTGTCCCTTGTAATTCCGAAAATTGTAATTGCATTGCTACATGAATTCTATTTTTAGCAAATCGGGAGCATGCTCGTCGTCTCACGAGGCGAAATTTGTCTGATTTTTTTTTTTTTTTTTTTTTTTTACCTTTTTCTAATTTGCTTTCACATTTTATAAGATTTTTCTTCGTTGGGGGCTGCTTACATGGGAGGAGGAAGACCCTAGAACTAGGAAGATCTTACAAGGCGGATCATGCTAGCGCCATAGGTTTTCCGTATTTAGTGTACATGCAAAAGGTTGCACTTGGCTCTAGCTGAGAGACAGGAAGATCCTAGCACCATGTAAACTACCTTCGCTCAGAAGGTCCTAGCACTAGGGCCAAAAAAAAACATGGCGGCGTCCAGGCATTCAGCTTCTTAAGGCCGACAATTTCGTCTGAAAGTTCTGCATGTAAACAAAACGAAAAATGTTTTCGCCTTCTAGGATATTCCTCCCTCCATGCAAACAGCCCCTTAATTTGTGGAAGTACGATTATTCATGATTCTATTTGTGTTCAGTTTTATTCTCAGCTTGAAAATGTAATCTACTTGTCAATTGCAGGCACTACGCAACGAACAGGAGCGGACATTAGCTGACATGCGCGAGAGACATGAACAAGACACCCACAAGATGAACGAGAAACTAGAACGTGAATTGGTGGCAGACGAGGAACAAGCTGTCGAGCTGTTGGAAGCAGAGAAAGGACGACGACTCAGAGAGTTGAAGGACAGACACGCGGCAGAACTCGCGGCAAGATCAAAGGATATGTCGCCAGAGGAGGTGCAACAGGTAAAATGATCACGTGACTAGCGTTTTCCCGCCCTTGTGGTGGGCTGGTTTCTTTCTCTTCACGGGTGAAGCCTGGTGACTACCTTACGGGACATTTTCGCAACATCAAATTTTTGCGTTGGTTGCGCGAGGTTTTTCAAACCGCGATAACTTTAAGCTGCAAGTCGCTTATTTAATCGAAAATTTCATCAAATTCTAAAAAAATACTGTAGTTGTGATTTCGAAAAACAAAAGCTCCCATTTGACTTGACTGCGACCAGTCAGACTGGTAGGCTGGTTTAGTGATCACGGTTTTCTCACGCCGCACATAATCTGTTTTCAGCTTTTGGCCACTCATCAGCAAGAGCTGGATGAAATCATGGAGAAGATGGATGCAGAAAGGCAACGACAGCAAGCTAATCTTCGTCAAAAGCTCCTAGAGAGAAAGAAACGGAAGCAAGACGCACAGAAACGAAAACAAGAACGAGAGATGGCCAAGGAACTACTGGAGCAGCAGAAGGAGCTCACTGAAGTGCGCTCTGAGCACGTGAGTAACATTACTATTGCACGTGAAGATCTCAAAAAAGGCACGTGGCACTGGTGAAATACTGTAAAATAAAGAAATGGCGATTTATTAGGTCGGTAATCAAATGGAATGATTCTTTTGTGGAAGAGAGTTTTTGCTGGAACAACACCTTTCTAACGGCAAGGGGCACGCCTTAAAAGTGTTGCTGAAGCGTAGGAGAAATTTGATAGGAAATGTGCGAAATATTTATATCACTAAGAAAAAATACGTGTCTTTTGTTTGTTGGCAGGTTAAGCAAGCTGAGAAACAAGCAATGATTGAAGGAATTAGGGAAAATGGGTCAGAAGCAGCCGAGTTTGTTATTAGAAAGGTAAGAGAGAAAATCTGTTTACTTTGAGGTGGATGTTGTTCATTAGGTCGTATTTTCCACTGGCTGAGGAACGAAATAAGTGGAAAATGTTTTCTCACATACCGCTGGAGCCTGGGTCCGAGGGGTTTTTGAGTCACGTGCTCAGTGTTATTTGTCAGTTGCTTTTTTGCTGTGCACCATTGCTGACGTATATTTCAGAGCCCCAGTTCCCACCCAACCCTTCGTTTGAGTTGATAAGATACACTCTGTTGGTTAGATATTCTTTATTAAGATTGCCAGCATAGAGTCTTACTAAGCTTATATATGTTGTTTAATATTACTGTATTTTTGCCTACATTACGTTTAATGTTAGGCTGTATTGGTTTGAGAAATAAAAGACTCAGTTGGCGGCGGTCAGCTTGACAATGGCTCCCAGAGGTGTGTGAGAATAACAATCAATTCAGTAAAGAAAATAAAGAAATGTATCTAAAACAATTTTGTTATTGACAGGTTCTCGAGAAGCGTCACAGCCAGGAGCTTAAGGATTTAGAGCGTATGTTCCAAGAAGAGAGAAAGGTGGCAGTGGATGAAGCGCTTGCCAAGATGGAAGAAAGACATGCACAGGAGAGCGATGAGCTACGCGCACTGAACGAGAAAGAGCTCAAAGAACTTGACAAGCAACATCTAAGCCCAGAGGACCTGCAACAAAGACGCGCGCAGTTACTGAATCAGCAACAGCTGCGTCAAAGCGCGCTGGATAAGAAACATGCGGAACAACGGAAACAGATACAACATGATGTGCTGTCTGACTGGGAAGTGAGGTTTGCTCGCGCCAAGCTGGAACTTAAGGAGAAGCATTATCAGGTTTGTAGCTATTAAAGTTGCAAATTTCTTTTTCTCTGAGGCTTAAAGGGGCACTGTGACGACGATTTTGGTGTCGTTTGGTCAAAACGCAAATATTTGACAAGGAACCTTTTTTGTCTAACATGAATTGCTGTTCGAGCGCCGGGAAGAAAATGCTTCTGGGTTTCTCCGAACAAGAACAAACTGTAATAAGTTTTTAGCAACAACACACTGGAAAAACTTTAAAAAAAGCCGGCCATATTTTGCAGTTGCAATCCATTTCCATCCTAGCCATCCGCAGCCAAACATAATTAATATTGTTTCTGTGCACTAATAGGGTTATTGTTAACAAATGTGGACAATTATTTTGACGATACTATCGATTCAAGTATGTTTTAATGGCTATTCGAAGTACACAAAAAATAGGCGACACTGCCCTTTCAAGCTACGCACCCTCTCTAGAAAAATGGTTTCTCATTGACCATAGGTCATGATGGGTACTATCCTTTCAAACCTTATTAATTCCCCCACCCCTCCCCTCCCCTTTAAAAAGACCTAAGATTTTTGTCCGGGAAAACTCGGGTTTTGCTGTAAAGACAACACCCATGCGATCCGCTCTCTCCACTAAAACAAACACACAGATTTAGACAACAGACATTGTGGATAGGGAATGTAATGAAAGCGAAACAGAATTTGGTCAATATTCACGCGTCAACGTTACAAAACTCTCGAGTTTTACCAATGACCTTACCTTTCTCCTCTCTCCCTCCCCTCCCTCAGGAATACGCTGATGCACTGAATGAGCTGACTCCGGAGCAGGCGGAAGAGCACAGGCGGTCGGTAGAGAAAGCTTTGGCGGCTGCGCGAGAACTTGAAGTAGTGAAACAGAAATTGGATGAACAGCGATTAGAAAACGAAGAAAAACTCAGACAGGAAAATGAAGGTTTGTTAACTTTGTGCGTTTTCTTAACACTTATCAATATCTGTAACGGGGTTAGTTTCAAAACAAACTGTGGTGCTTCGTCGGTGTGGAGTGGAGTGGAAATGAATGTTTGGTTTTCTCAAAAGAGTGGAAAAGGTAATCCAGCGACCGTAGAGATTCGAGTGTTGACGTTTCGAGCGTTAGCCCTTCGTCAGAGCGAAATCGATCCTTCGACTTGTTCGGCTTGTTTTCAAAAAATTCTAAAGTGGTTACTTTTGTTGTTTTAGCGTTTGAAACTGAACAACAGAAGAAGTTACAGAACGAACTTTCAGCCTTCGACAAACAGCTGGAAGAAGAAGCCGAGTTGGAGCAGAAGAAGAACGAAAAGGCGATCCTCGCTTTGAACGCTCGCAAGGAAGCGCTGTTGAAAGAAAAGAAAGCCAAGGTCAAACAAGAAATGGAGAAAATGAGCAAGCAAGGGTCGTCCAAGGAAGAGCAGGAAGCCATCTTGAAAGAACACAGTAAAGACTTGGCTAAACTGATGAACAAGATGGATGCGGACAGAATGAGAATGCAGAGCTCACTTGAGGAACGACTGAAGAAAAGACGAGAGGCTAAAAGACAGGCCAAGGTATGTTCGCTGAAGGGTAATGGCCGCTATTGAGAGTGGTCACTCGCGCTCGCATTTCTTTAAGCTTTTTGCTAGTGTCCCCGATTAGTCGAAACAGGACAGAAAAATCCCTACGGACAGACAACAAAAGGTTTATTGTCTTAAAAAATTTAAACCATAACAATAGGCAAAGTTTGATATGTGCTCTGCGCTAAATACATTGGCACTTAAATAAAGTGATTTTTTAATATTGTTGGAACTGAAAAGTATGAGGCGCACTTAATAGTTTGTGTTGGTATCTTGTAGGTCGACGAACTGACGAACCGAAACGAAGAAGAAAAGCGGGAATTTGAAGAGAAAGTGCAATCGGAACGCGACCGAGTACAAGCCGAAGAGGTGCTCGCCTTGAAGGAGAGCATCCATGTAGACAACCTCGTGGCCGCTACGATCGAGTCCGAAGCTGCACCACCTCCTCCACCACGAATGATGCCGGACAGTTATCGATTAGCGGCACCATTAAGCGAAGGTGAACTAGCGTCTTTGTTGCTGTCATCACCGCTGTACCAGAAGATCGAAGGCATCAAGTCTCTGTTGAGTGGTGGTGCCGGCAAGGGTGGAGCAAACTACAGTGCTCCCGGTAAGGACTGGGACTGACTTTGTTATGTAACGTAGGGCGCGTAAAATATGGGTTTTTTTTTTTTTTTTTGCTTCATTGTCGAAGTTAAAAGTACTGTCAACTTAAGGTTATAGTTTCCGAGGAATTTTAATATTCTTAAAAGAATGTTCGCCTAAGGGAACCTATCCGACCGAATATCAGGAGATAACAGAGACTTTAAGCATCGACGACGGGCACGGCAACGGCGACGGAGAAACCGAGGAAAGACTGAGGAGAGGACGCGGTTGCGTCGCGAAATTGGAAGCAGTTAAGCAGGCGCAATAGGACGACAACTTCCCTCGAAGAGGATTAAATACGATGAGCGCTTTCCATTCACCAAAACTTTTCGATTTGAATTTTCGGAAATTTCGGTCTCGAATGGAACGGGCTTATGCTCGGTCGGTTTCCACTTTTCGGGAACAGCTGTTCAAAAAGGTTGTCCTACATTTTCGAAAATCTTTTGCGGAGAAGATGCTGTTCCATTCGATTCCCACCCGAAATTTTTGTAATTTTTCGTCGAATTGAAAGCACCCATCGAGTCTTCGTTAAAAGAAGTCAGAAATCGATTTTAATAATGAAATAACCGATGAAGAATTTTTACTGCTGTTAACGAGAACGTGTTTGTCGCAGTTGCAGTTTTCCGATGTATAAACAATTCAGACCATTTGATATATTTTTAGGTCGTAATAAAAATCACCGATATAACTAGAAATAGCAACTAGATTAACATTAATTTACTTCAAATGTTCTGCATCGAAGGCTGGGATTTCAAGAAACGCTTTAGCAGTGCGAGCACGCGTGAGAATTTCTTTATCTTTACATCTAAAAATTTGAACTGAAACCTACGATATGACACAGTGGTTTGTGGTTTGGATGCTATTTTCGAGCAACATAGACTGTTTATTTTTCTCCAGCTTAAATGTAAATTAAAAGTTCTAGTTTGTCTTGTTTTGAATAAGAAAAAGTAATATTACACTGATGTTAGAGAGAAACATCGATAATTAGTGTCAGACTCGCAAGTCATTTCTAATTTTGCAGGCATCGTCACTAGTCTCACTAGCTTTCTGTCTTGTAACAGCCGACTGATGAAGTTATTATAGTTTCGGAAAGAATAAAACAAAAACTCAACGCGTACTTTTCCTACGGTTGCCTTAAGTGCCAAGCAATATTAAAAATATCATTTTTTGGGGGCGAAACGGAGGTAAAATATGTGAAATGCTACTCACGTTTTCGAGCAACGCCAAACGAAGCTTTCTCACGTCGGGCCCCGGAGCAGAACGTCTTGATATTTCCCGCCAGACATGCGCAATGTGACATTTGGGTTTTCCCTCACAATCTCACGTCGCCGTTGCCGTTCCCGTCGTCGATGCTTAAAGTCTCTAACGTTACCAAAGTAGGGGGGGGGGGGGGGTCGTTACCTCCATATTTAGAAGCTTCTTGCGTTTGGTACATTCGAGAATCGGAACTTTCGGGAGTTTGCAACTTTTAAATGTCTAAAACGTATACGAGTTATTTAGTTGAATTTAGATCTGTGAAAAGTAATGTATATGGCAATAACGTTCTTTTTGAACAACAATCTTGAGAATTTACACGCTATACGTCTTTCAAATATTTCTTCAGTGTTGTACATTTTACAGTCCCCGCTGTCTATACACATTCTCCTCCGCCGGACCTTACCACACAGTACCTCGCTATCAATCGATAAAACAAATCACTAAAATTCTTCATTGTTTTTCAGCTCCTGGCGAAGGTTATATCGACATCAAAGATGACACGCTGTGGGGAGGTGACGATGAACTTGTACCTGTCGATCTCAACACCTTACCTGCCCGCGCGTTCGTTACGTACAAGTTTGGTTCGTTCATTGTAGACTTGTTAGCCGTCCACTGCCACCATCTGCCTGTCACGCTTCTGCTCGCGGACAAACTGCCTCCAAACACGCATCTCCAGAGAAACGCCTTCCGCAACTCGTTCTTCTACGACGCTACCAACCGCATTTTGTACGTGCGCACGGAGCGGATGGACAACGTTGGAGAGTTCGTGTTAGTCTTGGTTCACTGTCTGTCACATATCGCTTGTGGCGACTTGCGTGACGACTCACATCCGGGCTTCTTGAAGGAGTTCCATCACGCCCTCGCCGTCATGTGCGATGACTTGTTCTTCGCGCGTTATCGCCGTTCTTCTGCGCTTGCGCGCACGCTGTCGTCACTTCCGACAGATGATGATCTAGAGAGTGCTAGCCGGATGTTGTTGGAGTCCGTATTTGGCGATGCCCATACAGAAGCTGACAAGTCAAACGTCGTGGAAGGACTCTTGGATGCGAAGCTACTGCGTGGTGCAAACAAAGACGGCGTGCATTTTACAAATGATGGCATCGTAGAGCGATTGTCAAAGTACAGCAATTTTGCCGTTGAATCCAAACTGCGCTCGTTCCTCGGTGATGTTGAAGATAAGGCTACTCAAGCTCGGTTGCAAGGTACAGAAGAGTTTATTGACAAGAGACTTAACGAGCTTCAAGGCCCACAGGCAAAAGAAAGGCCAATTTCACGCTATGTTCAGTCACGAGGCAATTTGATGTCACGCGGTATGTCACGGCAGATTTCCCGAGCGATGGCCACGTCACGCACTGCTACTGGTTTACCGATCTCTGGAAAATCACCCGCTGTTCGGCCAGTAGAAGACGAAGATCTTTACAAGACGTTCCTACAGGTATGTTCTGCCTTTGTTGGTCTCAGTTGTACCGTAACTAGGTTGTCTTTTGATTGTCGATAATAATTACTGTGTGATTGGTTTTTCGTTTCTTTAGCTCTTTAACAGTTACTGGTTAAAATATCTCGTACAACATGCCCTTACCATTCAGAAGAAAACGCTGTTTATTTCAACCAACCAGGAGCTTATCCTCGTTTTCTCGCTCTTGTCTTCGTTTCCGTGTAATTTCCCGCGCTTTTTACCCATCGCATTTTTTCCCGCGCTTTTTAGCCCTAGTTTCCCGCTTGCGCCACCAGTTGCTTGTTTTCCCGCGCTTACCTCCAATTGCTTGTTTTAGCTTCAAGTTCTGATTACTGGTGGTAGATGAGAGGTTTAATTAATGTATTACCTATGACATAACTTTACCATCACAGGTTCAAGTAGATGATATGGATGACACTGTAGACGCATTGAACCAAGAGTTTGCGCAGCTTTCCAGACAATCCCTCGAAATCACCACAAACCTACGAGAGCTAGAACAAGAACTACTGGCTCAAACAGACCTCTTCAGAGAGTCAGCGGAGGGCAGCATGGAACATGCGCAACACAAGAATGCTGTGCGTGAAACAACCACCAAGATCACCACAGCAAAGGCTTCGCTTGAGTCCATTGAACTGCAAAAGAGTAACTGCCTAGAGCGGCTGAACTTGTTCAAGAAAAGACTAGAGGAAAAACAAGCCCAGTTGGAGCAACATGCCAGTAAACCAGAGAGCGAAAGAAAACAACAAGCAGAGAGGAAACTACAGTCCGCCATTGGCAAGTCACCCAAGAAAAAGACGAAGAAGTAAACATTTGTAGAGTTTAGTTAGAATAGACGTAAGCTTACCAAGTGCTATCACGTCATAGTTTTGTATTATTTATTTGCGTTGATTGCGAAGTTATTTAAATGAACAAAACTTTAAAATGAGAGATAGTAGAACCTTGTAAAACCGGATCACGTACTGAACGACAAGAAAAAGTTATTTTTGTAATATTTTTGTATAAGTGAAACGATAGCAGTGCTAAGTTACAATCCTGATGTAGATGATCTTATTTCTGTATTCCAAGGTTTGGAATGATAATTTTCAACGCTTTTTTCACTCACTCACCTGGTTGACAACTAGTCGAGTGAATTTTATAATATTTACGTACCTTTTCTTATCAAGTAGAAAACATTAAGAAACACCTTTTGGTGTTAAAGTAATTTATAATTTAACATCAATTCAATACCATTCACGAAAATGTAAAATAAAGTAAGCATTTCTTAACGTAATAGTGTGGTATTTCGTAAGACTGAATAGAACATCCGTCATGTCTTGTTTTTGCTCGAGATGACAGTTGTAAATTCTTTGATTCCATAGCTTCAATTAAAAGTGTTTTTGTAGACAACTCCCTGGTCTCATCTCTTCAGCTATTTGTATTTCTGGTGGACCATTTTATGATTTTATACAGCGGAGAATGAACTTTCACAGTTACGTTCTGGACCGGCGGACTTGTTTTTAGGTCCAATTGTAGCCTAAGAGGAATTTTGGGGGTTTTATTAGACCATCGCCTAATCTCCTTGAATTGTCCCTGCGACTAATCTTTTTTATGAAATAGGTAGTTCACACGAAGGAACTTGGTCCCCGGGGCTAGTCGTGGGGACTAGTCGCAAGGGACTTGTCCCTTCGTGTGTGAATCAGCCATATTTTCACATAAGATCACTGTAATGACCTGTTATATCAAAGGAACAAAGCAAGTCAGTACGTTAGGGACCGTTCATTTTTTATGAGCATGGGGGGGCTGGTGGGATTTAGGGGGGGGGGGGCCACGAGAAAAAAAATGGCACTAAAGGGGGGGGCTACCAAAAAAAAATGAGTGAAAGAGGGGGGGGTCACCAGAAATAATTGGCTAGTAGGGGAAATTGAAAGTGGCTCAACACAGAAACAGATAAAGAAATTGAATATTATTTCAATTTTATTTAATGCGATTTTCCTAACCACTTTTAATTTGTTTTACATACTGAGGTCGAAATCTGCATTTTATATTAACAACAACTGAGGAAATGAAGCATATCTGTTGGAAAAGCAATAATGAATATAAACTGAGGTAGACACCTATGTTTGTACAAGTTCAAATTAATATAAAAACGTATCAGTCTCACTATTGAATCATCCTTGGGGGAGTAGTTTTCTACAAAGTGGTTGTACTCTGAACTATATCAATAGATTGTTTAATGTTCTTTTTAATAGTACTCACTTTTATAAAGACTGTTGATTAGTAAATTATTTGAACCCAGGAGTATCAGTTGACTCAGTAGTATGCCTAGTGTGAACATCCAGATTAGTTTTAATAATAGAACTGTTGTTGGTGACTTCAGTTGACGGTAAATCTGAGCCGTAAGCCATCTTCAGAAAAGCTTGTAACTGTCATTTTTAATAGCAGTACTTTAATATCCAGGCGCGTAGGAGGGGAGGTTCGAGGGGTTCGAACGAACCCCCTTTACAGATCAGTAATGGCGGAAGAAAAAGCACTTAATGAGAAGGTTGAGCAATTACATGAGGTGTACCATGCGAGAGAGTAGAATGTCTGCCCTGGTTCTAATGCATATCAAATATGATATGCCTGTCAATTTTGACGAGATAGTCAATTTGTTCGAAGGCCTACACCCGAGAATGATGCAGTTTACCAGCTTGGTGTATGACTATCAGTAGATCGAATAGCTATCAGAACTCGACAGGACGCGGAATGTACATTGAACTTTCTTGTTTAAGTTGAAACAATTATGCCGTAGGAATGATGTATATAGCTCAAAAAGCTGCTGTAAAACAAATTTGTGATTTGCCTAAAATGGGTCTCAAAATGCAGGAAATGAGGTTTCTGGGAACCTAGATTTTCAAAAATTTCCGGGGGAGCATGCCCCCGGACCCCCCTAGTAAGCAAGATTTGGGGCTCAACGAACACCCCTATCTAACCCTTACCTACACGACTGATATCTGTGCGTCCGCTGTTTTTTTCTGTTTAATATGACTCGTAATCGTTGATTGGTATGCTTCGATCCGTATTTTGTTAGTCAAATCTGTACGTGTATTAATTGTTTCTACTCGAAGGGGAGTAATTTCACGTTAACCATTTGCTTGATTAATTTTTATATTTTCTTTGAGAATCTAAATGGAAATTTAGGGTTTGTCGTTGCCGTAAACGTGTTGCTATCTATAAAACGTTTTTTTAAACAAGAGAAATCTTTACCTAAGTAGAGAACGGTTACTTGTTAATAGTACTGTAAAGAAATCACAGTAACAATTACGTTTATCTTTGATATAAACAGTACATAAGCGTATTGTTAAAGTTAGGAGTATGATTTGTTTCTGGTTGGGCGGGAGGGGGGGGGGGTCATCAGAAAAAAAAAGTTCTGCTGGGGGGGGGGCCATGTGGAAAAAAATTGCATGCTAGGGGGGGGTCATACAGTTTCGTAGTGGCAATTAACCAAATCCCACCAGCCCCCCCATGCTCATAAAAAATGAACGGTCCCTTATATCTTGCTTTTACACGTTGACTTATTTATTTTGGCCAATATTTCAACAAGTACAACTAGGGGTGCTTACCATTAACATGGAAAACGCCCTATTCCCGTCCCAGCCCCTCGCAACCCCAAATCCCCTGTTCCATTATTTTAACCTTTTCGTCACTAAATCAGTCTCATTTTTCTCCGTTTTTTAAATTTGTTTTTGGTTCTCGTTTCTTTTACTGTTGCAGAAACTCGATTGAAAAAGAACATCTCGAGGGTTTCTAAATGTTTTGGAATCAAAGAAATTGAAATTCATTTGCATTGCAGATAAAATGTTTTATGTTGTACATTAATATTCAATATTTCTTTTGACAACAACTCCGCAAGGGAAAATCAAAAGAGCAAGCGGCACAACATTTAACCGTCGCTTTATGATCGGTATTTCCGGCTAAACGCTCCTTGTGAAACCAACGTTCTTATCGTGAAATATTGTCCGTAGTAGCATCATGTTCGACGTTCTTCGCCGTGGAATCGAACTAATGTGGCTTTACATCAGCCAAAAGTTTTAGGAACAACGAGGAACGTCAGCCAACACGGAATACGATCAACATTTGTTACTCTGTAAACGACTCAAGCCTTCTCGTGAGGTAATATTTGTATTTTGTAGATGTTCTTCGGAATATTTAGTTGAAAGGGGCACTGTCATGGAGATTTTGCTGTATTTTAGTAAAGACTGCTCAAACATTTGACAAAGAACCTTTCCTTTAATACGCAGTAGAGCACCGGGAAGAAAATAGTAAGAGATTTCTCGGAGGAATGACAGGCTGTCGTAATCTTTTTAATGATCTCCCGAAGATACACAGGATCAGGAAGAACTTTAAAAAATTGGCCGATTTTCTCAAGTTGTAATCCATTTTCATCCTAGCTATCCGCAGGCAAAGAAAATGAATTCCCGGGGGGGGGGGGGGGGTACACAACAGATACTTGTGTAGGGAGGTGCAGCCGTGGGCCGGGTTGTTCGAAAGCCGATTAATCCTAATCCACGATTAAAAGTTAATCGAGGCTTTCAGCTCGCTCGTTAAAAATGGTTTTAAAGGCTAATTTCGAGCCAAAGGTAAAGAAAAGTCTAAGTAAAAACTGAGGGCTAAAAATCTTTTGGAAGGATCTTTATCGATTAGCAATTAAACTCGAATCAAAGTTCACGTTAATCCAGGATTAGCTTAATCAGGCTTTGAACAACTGGGCCCTGGCATTCAAACCCTGACCCTGTTTAAGACACAATTCTCTAATTTCCCTATCCGTTTAAGACAGAATTCAAAATTTTAAGACCCTTTCTAAGACCCAAAATCATACCCTGTTTAAGACTAGAATGAAATAAGAATACACTAGTTTGTTTCTGTTTTTTTATTGGCGGTCCTTTGCAGATTACTTTAACTTAATTGAAATACGCTTCGTTCTACAAAAGACCAATAAAGAGACATCTAAGCTCATGTAGCGATACCCTGTTTACGACAGAAAGTGATGTAATGGATACCCCGTCTAAGACAAAACACCCTGAAAACCATACCCTATCGGGCCGCAAGTCCCCATTAAAGTCACATAAGGGAGTACCCCCCTCCCCCCTCGGCATGAATTCCGGTTTAAAGTTTTTGTTCACTAGTAGGGTTGTTGTCAAGAAAACTTCACCATTGTTTTAAATGTTTCTATGGATACAAATACATTTTTTGGCCATTTAAAGTGACACTAAAACTAGGTGACACTGCCCCTTTAAAATAACGTATTTAATTAAGTATTGCTGAGTGAAATATCACGGGGATAATATCGATAACAAATACAATATATAAAATCTGCATTTCCACAACGACAAACCGATGAGTGGTGCCGGAATACTTGTAGACTTGGATCAGCGAATTATGACGAAGCACGCCAATGACATATCTCAACTTGTAACTTAGTCCTAAACAACCAATTATTGCCACGCATTTTATAATTTAAATCTTTATTTGTAAGGACCCCTTTATGCTTCTCACTTTTTCCTTTCGTTCAGCCCCCGAGGAAGGTTTGTATTGCAAACCAAAATACGGGGCAAAAAGGTTTTTTTTTTTTTTTTTTTTTCAAACAAATATATTTCAGTTATTCTAGCCTTTGTTGTTTATTCTATCAAGCTCGCCATCTCCGCCGTTGGGATCAGTCTGCCGTCAGGATTGTGAAAGATTAACAGTAAGCATATGTTTATCGCAGTTTAAAATCAAGGGCTTGCTTGTGGTAGGAAATGACGCGCATTACTATGTAGAGTGCGGGGACGATTATCGCGTGTTCATCTGTACAGCACTAGTTCTAATTAGTTTAGCAAGCAAGCAAGAACGCGATAGTCTACTGGTAATACTCTACGTCACACATCTTCAATACGGCTACCCAAACCCAATGCAGAACGAGTTGGTTAAAAATTTTCGTCTTCGTCGCAGTAACATTCGCCTTTTTACTTGGGGCGTCACTATGACTGTGTGCTGGAACAAAACTTTTCAATTCCGCCAGCGCATTTTGCCTATCCCGCTACCAAAAGTCATTTTTCCCGATCCCTTGGGAGGCCTAAAAAGTGTCCCGGGAAACGTTTTCGGACACGCTGAATCGATTGGCACCTTTTTCATTAATATTTTTTGGGAGTCCAAAATTCGAAATTTTTTTCTTGGGGGGGTAGGCGGGATAGGGTCAAAAATGACCAAATTTTGAAGTTGGTATTTTTCACTCGTTTAAGTCCCTAGGGACCTCGGGGAGTCGAAAAAAATCACTTGGGAATCATTTTTAAGTACAAACAAAGCCCTGACAAAAAAATGTTAGTTTTGACCCAAAAGTGACTTCATCCTTTGTGGGCTGTTTCTTTGTCCCGGTCCCTTGGGAGGAATAAAAAGTGTCCTGGGGGACGTTTTCGGACACGCTGAATCGATTGGCACCTTTTTCATTAATACTTTTTGGGGGTCTAAAACTCGAAATTTTTCCTCTGGGGCGTAGGCGGGATAGGGTAAAAAATGACCAAATTTTCAAGTCGGCAGTTTTTCACTCGTTTAAGTCCCTAAAGACCTAGGGGTGTCGAAAAAAATCACTTGGGAATTGTTTTTAAGTACAAACAAAGCCCTGACAAAAAATTTCAGTTTCGACCCAAAAGTCCAAAAATCGACTCTTTTCCAAAGGAGGCCAAAGGGTAAGTCCAGGTTTTTTGGTCAAAAATGACCAAATTTTGAAAACGGAAATTTTAAATTGTTTATGTCCCTAGGGATCTCGGCGTGTCATAAAACTTCCTTGCGAATCATTGTTGGCTTCAAATAACGTCCTGACAAACAATTTTCTGTGTAGTTCTCAACCTGACTCCATCTTTTCTGGACTTTTTCTTTATCCCTGGTCCCGGCTTGGGAGGCCTGAAAAGTGTCTCAGGGGACGTTTTTCGACACACTGATGCGATTGGAAATTTTAAAAAAATATTTGTATTTCGTCCAAAAATCGACTTTTTCCCACGGGGTAAGCCCAGGCTTTTTGGACAAAAATGACCAAATTTTGAAAACGAAATTTTTCAAATGTTTATGTCCCTAGAGATCTCAGCGTGTCATAAAACTCCCGTGCTAATCATTTTCGACTTCATATTATGGCCTGCCAAAGAATTTCTGTCTAACTCCCAGGCTGTCTTCATCTTTTCTGGGCTATATCTTTGTTTGCGATCCCTTATACACTTATACACTGCACGAAAAATTGGATTTGCCCTTTTTTGATTCGTATCAAAGATGAGGTCAAATATAATAACATTTTTGACAACACATTTGATGCGCATCAAAAATACGTCCAATATGTGACGCCTTTGCATATACCTTTGACTCGAATCAAAAGTGAGTTCAAATGTATTTCCAACTTTGACCCTAACTTTGATGCGCGTCAAATTGAAATCAAACAACTTTGACTCTGCCTATGACGCGCATCAAAGGTGGATCAAATATGTGACATCTTTACAAATATCTTTGATTCGAATCAAATTTGACTCCTCCTTTGACGCACGTGAATCAAATGCTGCCTTAGCCTCCCACGCAGACGTTCTTAGGGGTTCGTCACGCGTTCCTGCCCCACTAACGTCTGCTGAAACGAACAGCCACTTCCGTTCGTCGGCAAATTGCGTTTGTCTGAACAGACCAATCAGCATTGACTCATTAGGACAAGTAAAGCCAAGCACATACTGCAAAACAACGGAAATCATCACCCGTGGAGATATTTTCTCTTCCGGACGTGCATATAGGTTATAGGATTGAAATTTTTCCTTCCACAACACCCTGCATTTTCTTCAGTGATTTCACTGAGAGAAGCGGCAAGAATTCCAAGATTTGCCAATTTGTCTACCTGGTCTTTCATAAGATTTACAAGCGGCGAAAGCACAACAACAATCAGTGACCAGCACCTTCAAGAATTGAATTGCAAACAAACGATAGAGCTTGATAAATAAGTGACTTTCCATAACCAGTTGGAAGGCTTACGAACACATCAGTTTTCTTCTGTGCAAATTGCACTATGACTTCTCTTTGATACGATTTCAACTCCCTTATACCAAACGTTTGGCACACATGACCAAAAACAAATTTAAGTCCGCTATCCTGTCTAGGGTAATATTTTTAATATCAAACACGAGTTTACCCAAAGTTGGGAAACGGCTCCTGATTGGTCCCCAGTCGACGAACGGAAGTGGCTGTTCGTTTCAGCAGACGTTCGTGGGGCAGGAACGCGTGACGAACCCCTAAGAACGTCTGCGTGGGAGGCTAATGCTGCCTTTGTCACATGTGATTCGAATCAAAGGTAATCAAAGATGGCCTTAGACATTCTTTGACCACACATTTGATGTGCACAAAGGCGTTTTCTCGTGCAGTATCATTCAATTGGAAGCTTTTAAGAGAGAATGTCTGTGAAGACCGCGTGATATCAGTAAAATGTGGCACATGCTTCAAAAATTCAAAATCTTCATATTTCGCTCAGAGATACCCTATGATAAGCCAACAAACGTGATATATTTTTTTTGTTCAAAGCTGGCTGTATTTTCAAGAAAATTCTCAAAAACTGTAACGGGCGCCGACCGTCACAAAATGGCGGAAATTAGTGCGTCGAGTAACAACACAAGAACTTCGCTCGTGTAAAGCGCAAAAGGAAGCACGGTTTTTTCAAATTGGTATATTTGTGTAAGAGACATTGGCAAATGATTCAAGTCTAAAACCAGGATTGTTTACCTAACTGGGAATGCACGGCAAGAGTTTAAAAATCACCAATATTTCATTGTTTAAAAATCTCATTTTGGCGCAGTTTTTCAATAAACGTTTTTCCCATGCGGTATAACTCAGAAGCGCTTGAAATTAAGGCTGTGATTAGTGGAAATAGTCTTCTTTTCAAGGATATAAAAATTAATCTGGGGCTCTTAAATTCTGCACGGAAAAAACACGCTCTCGGTCGAGAAAAATCACAAACTCCACTTGTCAACAAACACAAATAATCGAATTAGAGTCTGTTATCGAAGCCAATATTCCAAGCAAATCTTAGTGCTTAGCACCGTATTTGATTTGAAAGTCAACATTACAAGTTTACCTTGCAAAACTTGTGGCTGTAGATTGCTTTTCATCGCCACTCTCCCTTCAAAATTGTTATCTTCCCTTCGACCATGTTTACCAAAGCACAAGTAATCAACAACCATACGTATGACTCCTGCATGAAACATTACAGTTCCTGACAGATTCAACCATATTTGAGCCTCCACACAGCTATGGCAAATAAGGTAACTCAATTGTACGATTAAGAACGATGATGCGATTATCTATAGTCGCAGAAGAAGAAATCTTGCAGCCCGAAGACGCACACAAGAGGAATGAGACGATCATGTTTGTCACGCAATGAGACCGAGCGCGCAGGACACCCAACAAAATTAACAACCAGATTATAATTTTTCCGCGGCAGTTTGTCTGCGTCCGACTTCAAGCTTAAAATCCCCTAGCTGACATGGTACTAAATCTGTTACCAGCTTTTTATCTTTTAGGATGGGATTTTTTAGTACAAATGTTTTACAAGCAGATGCTTTGTACATCGTGCACATGCAGTGGACAGAATGGTACCACTGGGGGGGGGGGGGGGGTTGCCTGACTTTATCGACGAGACTAAAACAACAAAAGAGAACCGCATTTAAAGGCAATTACAATTACTTCTTTACGATAAGAAAGTTCGCGCTTTATGTAAGCTACGCTCAAATAAATCAACCATTTATTAAAATCATCTTTTACATTATTCAGATGTACACTTCCCGCGTTTAGCGAAAGCTATTCAAGGCGGGTAGTGTAACACGGGCCGGTGGTGTAAGTGTCGCCTGAAGGTTAGCCTAACAGTGGTATAAATGCCACCAATGCTTTTAGCACTCAGCTTGTAAGGCCAATGAAGAACATACTTAAAGCAAAAAGCAGATAAGGGACCGTTCATTTTTTATGAGCATGGGGGGGCTGGTGGGATTTGGGGGGGGGCCACGAGAAAAAAAATGGCACTAAAGGGGGGGGCTACCAAAAAAAATTGAGTGAAAGAGGGGGGGGTCACCAGAAATAATTGGCTAGTAGGGGAAATTGAAAGTGGCTCAACACAGAAACGGATGAAGAAATTGAATATTATTTCAATTTTATTTAATACGATTTTCCTAACCACTTTTAATTTGTTTTAATTTGTACATACTGAGGTGGAAATCTGCATTTTATATCAACAACAACTGAGGAAATGAAGCATATCTGTTGGAAAAGCAATAATGAATATAAACTGAAGTAGACACCTATGTTTGTACAAGTTCAAATTAATATAAAAACGTAGCAGTCTCCCTATTGAATCATCCGTGGGGGAGTAGTTTTCTACAAAGTGGTTGTACTCAAAACTATATCAATAGATTGCTTAATCTTCTGTTTAATAGTACTTACTTTTATAAAGACTGTTGATTAGTAAATTATTTGAACCCAGGAGTATCAGTAGACTCAGTAGTATGCCTAGTGTGAACATCCAGATTAGTTTTTAATAATAGAACTGTTGTTGGTGACTTTAGTTGATGGTAAATCTGAGCCGTAGGCCATCTTCAGAAAAGCTTGTAACTGTCATTTTTAATAGCAGTACTTTAATATCCAGGCGCGTAGGAGGGGGGGTTCGAGGGGTTCGAACGAACCCCCCTTGAAGATCAATAATGGCGGAAGAAAAAGCACAATGAGGAGGTTGAACAACTACATGAGGTGTACCATGCGAGAGAGTAGAATGTCCGCCCTAGTTCTAATGCATATCAAATATGATATGCCTGTCAATCTTGACGAGATAGCCAATTTGTTCGAAGGCCTACACCCGTGAATGATGCAGTTTACCAGCTTGGTGTATGACTATCAGCAGATTGAATAGTTATCAGAACTTGACAGGGCGCGGAATGTACATTGAACTTTCTTGTTTAAATTGAAACAATTATGCTGTAGAAATGATGTATATAGCTTAAAAAGCTGCTGTAAAACAAATTTGTGATTTGCCTAAAATGGGTCTCAAAATGCAGGAAATGAGGTTTCTGGGAACCTAGATTTTCAAAAATTTCCGGGGGAGCATGCCCCCGGACCCCCCTAGTAAGAGCGCCTCCGGCGCTGAACAAACACCCCTATCTAACCCTTACCTACGCGCCTGATATCTGTGTCCGCTATTTTTTTCTGTTTAATATGACTCGTAATCGTTGATTGGTATGCTTCAATCCGTATTTTGTTAGTCAGATCTGTACGTGTATTAATTGTTTCTACTCGAAGAGGAGTAATTTCACGTTAACCATTTGCTTGATTAATTTTTATAGTTCCTTTGAGAATCTAAATGGAAATTTAGGGTTCGCCGTAGCCGTAAACGTGTTCCTATCTATAAAACGTTTTTTTTAACAAGAGAAATCTGTACCTAAGCAGAGAACGGTAACTTTTTAATAGTACTGTAAAGAAATCACAGTAACAATTACATTTATCTTTGATATAAACAGTACATAAGCGTTTTGTTAAAGTTAGGAGTATGATTTGTTTCTGGTTGGGCGGGAGGTGGGGGGGGGGGGGTCATCAGAAAAAATAGTTTCTGCTGGGGGGGGGCCATGTGGAAAAAATTGCATGCTAGGGGGGGGGTCATACAGTTTCGTAGTGGCAATTAACCAAATCCCACCAGCCCCCCCATGCTTATAAAAAATGAACGGTCCCTAAGAGCCCGGAAAACGAATCTTATTGCTGGCAGATGCAGCCTAGACAAAGTGACTGAATCTTTTTCATGTAAGGCTGTTTGTAATCTCGTACCCAGATCTCCCACGGTCAGGCGGAGGGGAGATCTGGTAAAGTTCGATTTGAGGCCCGGAATACGGGCCTGCCCATCATCCTTTGTCCACCGTGCTGAATGGCCGCCGGCTCGTAACTGTGATCATTCCTGGTGAGGTTTTCGCTTTCGAGGGTGCTCTTCGGAACGTTCTTCGGTCGAGAGGACCACAAAACTTGAAACTTAAACCAAAACGAAAAAGGCAACAGGAGAGATTGCAATCAACAAGCGCGGTAAATCACTTTTTTACTAAGATTAGTTCCTACCCTTTGTGACCATCTAGACCATCTTTGTAATGAAAACTGTTCCAAGAACAAATCCATCGTAATTGTGCTTTCTCCACTCAAGATCAACGTGCTTATCGACGATCAATTAAAAAGACTTAAGTCAACCGGAGTAAGCTGTACCAGTTTTCGCCTTAGATGGTAACTGTATTGAAGAGGACTGTAATTTACAGGCAGGGAAATGTCACATAATTTTTGTGCACCCCAAGGTAAAGGTAGCAACAGACAGTGCAGAGAGTCTTTGTTGTCGAAGCTTTATCAGAAAAATTTTGTGGTCGTTGTTGTAGATGAGGTACAATAGAGTTACTGATTGGCATCTTGGTGTTAAACTTCGCATTGGAAAGTCAAATGGTTCATGTCATATTTTCATTTGCAAAGTTTCAGAAATTGTGGTCTACCAGTGATACGTAAAAATTATTTCTTCTCTTTGTAGTCTTTCAGCTGATTTGGTCACACAAATTCTCCTTCTTCCATAAGTTAATGGTTTAAATTTCCAAACCAAATGGATTGTGTAAATGCGGCAGGTTTCTTTTACAGGCCAAAGGACACAACTCAAGGTCACTGTAATAATATAATTTTATATGAACCAGCTAAACAGGGCCTCCTCCTACCTACAACAACTGTCCACTCCTATAACACCAGAAATTCTGCCAAGCTTAATTTCCACCGACCACAAGTTAGAACTAACATAGGCAAATTTACTTTTAAGTACTCTGCTTCTGTCATATGGGAAACTGTCCCCATGGCATTGAAAAAAACAAAAACTTTTAACAGGTTTAAGAAACTTTATAAGGCCCACCTGATCTCTTGTCAATCAAATAATATATGTTCTGTTTAATGATCAAGTATAATAGTATGTAACTATCTAATAATAATAATAGAGTTAAAAATAATAATAATAATAATAATAATAATTATAATAATAATAATTGTCTGCTTATATTTTGATCTTTGTTGTCGCTGCTGTTGCTGCTGATGATGTGTTGTCCTTTTCCTTTCTTTTTGTTTGTTGTTGTTGTTGTTTGTTTGTTTGTATGTTGTTTTTTTGCTTTTTTTTTTGTTTTTATTTTTTTATTGTTTTGTTCTTCTTTTATTAAGCTTGTCCTGTTTAGATTTCTTGCTCGGTTCAGTATATCTCGAACATACCTTAATTTACACAAATGTAATTCTCTCTTGTACATCCTAGGCTCTACAAACATTTCCTACATTTTCTAATATCTCAATAAAGCTCAGTGTCATTTCTTTGTTTACTTAAAAGTAGGTGGTGGTCAGCTAGAAAGCCTTTGCTACTTTGACCACCACACACATTTTATAATTTGTACTGTATTTATTTTTATCTTGTAATCATTTGTTGTAATACTTTTCTTTCTATGTTAATGTTGTGTAAATAGTGTGAAATAAATGAACCATGAACCATCCTAGCCCTAACACCATGCTACTGTCTTGGTTATATACCAGCAAACCAGAAAGACCTGTCCGTGTAAATGGTAGGCGCCCAATTATGTCCAACATTAAAATACCGGGTACACCCTTGCTGTTTTAAAGGGTTTTTTTTTTTCTCAAAAATGGAAGTTTGAATTTCTTTTGGGAAATGGAGGTACCACATCTGGATTTGGGATCTGAAGAATGTTTGGTTACTTGCAACATGTGAGCAAACAGAGCAAGTCCCTATGAGTTTCCCATTAGAGTTTTATTTGGTAGTGATGAGCTTTCCATTTCAGTGGTTCTTGTTTCACCTTTATCACATAACACTTGAAAAGTTTTCACCTGAAATTTATGTTACGTTTAGGGGACATGCCCCCTCGACTGCTTCTTTGATGACAAGTTAATAAAGGTTATAATTTTACACATAGGAGTCCACAGACTCGAAAATTAGAACCACATAATACACAAGTCCAATAATATTTGACTCTTGATATGAAGAACAAAGGTCATTATCTGCATTTGATTTGCAAGGCACAATGAGCTGCTTAAATAATCATTGTTGTACCGAGCATTGCATTATTTGTACATGCATAGAGGATGATACACTAAGAATAATACAAGGTTCTTTATGTCCAAAGCAGCTATCTTGGTGCTTGGACACTCACCTCTGATGGGATCCTTGATTTCAGCAAAAACAAAAAATAATAACAATAATAATAGGAAGGTGTGAAGGTCTTTTGGGCTCATTAAAGTAGCAAATGGCAGATAAATAGAAAACAAATAAAAAAAAAATATTTCCACTATTTGTTTTCCTGTGCATGTCTGTGTGTTTTAATGAACTGTCACCCATTTCTGCGGCAAAACAACAGCTTTCACAGTATGCTGATCTTCAGTAACCATGAATTCCTAAGTATTCCTTAACCATGGCCTTCCATGGCCAGGAAACAACATTTAATCAAACTGTCAGACACAAACCCACTGCAGAGAAGTGGTGGGGAAAAGAAACTTTGAAAACAGTGTCTGTCTTGGATGAAAATTCCTTGTTGATGCCAATTCCTTGAGCAAAAAAAATTTTCTTGTATTGATATTTGCACCCATGTCAGGTCCTAACTTTTCTTAATATTAAGACCAGCAACACAAAATTATGTTCAAGGACTTTTCACACAAGTACACAAAAAATATCAGAACAGTGAACCTTGAACCTTTAAGCCCCAGTAGTGATCAGTATCAAAATTTCTCCTAATATTTATCAATACACAATCAAGGAGAGGTCATGAGATCACCAGTGGTGAAATTTCTTGATATTTCAACAACCTCCCTATAATGCTACTATGAAAAATGGACATGTAGAGACCAGTAAGGAGAAACTGTATGTTGACACTGAGGCTTAAAGGTTAAAAGCTAGTAAATACAGAGCCATATTGTTGGTGATTATCGCAGCTTCTTTTATGCTTCGTCCTTCCACCACCCCATGCGTCAAAAAGGGCTCAGTTACTTGAGAATCCCTTTTTATTCAGTCTTCTCATTATCCATTTTCTGGTAATTATATTGTCTTATTCTAATGGAAAGAATAACAACATCCCAGTGAATGACTACAGTTTTTTCTTAATTAATTGCATCTTTGTTCAGGGGGCACAACTTCAGAGTACAGCAAACGAGGAACACTTTCCTCAGTATTCCCTACAGCGAAGATTGTTGTCATGACAACAACAGCAACAGAAAAACAACCAAACTACAATCATACAAAGTTTGAATATGAAAGATTTATGGAGTACAACAAAGGCCCTCCTATCTTAACACAAAGTAATGTTGACCAGTTTGATTACATATTTTCGCCCATAGCAGATGAACTTATCACCACCAATGTCAAAAATTAAGCCTGTCAGCCTATCATTTACTCATCATTAGTACTGTGTGGATTTGGGGGTGCCTTTTTGGGTGGAAAGCTTGGGGATCACCAGTTCTACCTTACTCCCCAAATTCCTCAAAATGCACTTTTGGCTCAGTCTCATTCTCTACAGACTGACAATGAATATTATTTGCCACAATCTTTGGGAATGGGGTTTGATTCTCATTGTGTTGGAAGGATAATAATTTATTCATTTTGGTCTTCCGCAAACCATGGAAAGTTTTTTCCAAGAAAGTGGAAGAGATGGGAAGCCTGCTACATCAAAACTTTACTTTAACAACAATCATATTGGTGCAAATATTGAAGAAATGCAACCCATCATGACAGATTAGTGTAAATACCCCAGAAAATCTGTGCAGGGGAAAATTTTTGCTTATAACCACTTTGGTTTTGGCTTTTGTGTGAGAAATGCAGCTGTTGTGATATCTGTTGTCCGAAATGACTGTCATTGCTCTTAATTATGTGTTGAGCTGTGTCCAGCTGTTTTAGCCCTTGAAGATATTCACATCACTGATAGGAACTTTAGGAACTTGCTTCTCCCTAGAAATCAGGTGGAAGAAATTAAGGCAGAGTTAACAAGAAATAAAGGAGAAACTGAGGCCAGTGATAACTATTTGTATGAGAGAATGTGCTAAGGATTAACAATGGTAGTAAATGAAGTGTGTTTAGTACTTCAAAGACTCCATACTAATGATAAAATAATGGAGAAATTCCCCTATCTTGAAGAAAAGAACAATGGCAAAAAGATTCTAAAAACTATAAGTGATGTCAAAATATCCAAAGAGGCATGTCCTCCTTTTAAAACTACTTCTTTTCTAAAGCCTATCACAAGCATAGACCTGCAAAACATTAGGTGGTGCAGACATGTAAACCAATGTCCCCATTTTTATTTTAGAGGAAGGCTAGTTTTATATTTTGGATCCAAATTTTTTTTAACTCAGTAGGTGGGAGAGAGGGGATAAAATTAAACTAACTACACTTACATAAAGAGCCCTAATCGGTTCAGACAAGGTGTTCTCTGTTGTAGTACGGGTTTCATTACTGTTATTTTGGCGGTCATAAGTCGGACATTTTTCATTTCTCTTAGCTGAGGGGTGAGAGGGATATTGATCTCACTAGCAGATGAATAATAATATTGTGTGGACACTCTATCAATTTCTCCAAAGTCCTATGAGAGATGTTGTATGGATCTTGAAGGAATAAGCACACTGGTCTGAAAGGACTAATATTATATTATGAAGTCTCTTACTCAAAGTCCAGTTCAATTTATAGAAGGAAAATAGTCTTTTAGCAGAAGACAAAAACTGAAAATATGCTAGCAAATTCGGCGCGCGTGTTCAGGAACTCAAGGTAAAGTATTTGGGGGAAATTAATTTGCGTTTACTAAATAAATAATCATTTTAAAAAAAATCATTTTTTTGTCAAGAAATACCAAAAAAAAAATATATGACCTACCTCCATTTTATCCCCAAAAGTAAGCAAGCTTATATCCATCGTGTTGGAAACTTGTGTAATTTGGCAAGGCCGTTTGAACGTTACTGCAAACTCTTTTCGGCTAAAGTCGCTGTTGTCTTCTGAAAAAACAATTTCTCACTGTTCTCTCCCCACACAAAGGGCATGTATGTATTAAAACGTCGCATGACAATCTTAATCGGAGCGAAAACTTTTCCGTGTTTTTGTTTCTTCCCCGAACTGAGCGAAAACCAAACACAGAAGGAAAGAGCCAATCACAGAGCAGATTAGAATGAGGCATTCTTAATTCTGGTAACCAACCAGAAATGGCGTTGTATCGAACTTTACCAGATCTCACATTTCGACATTCCCGAACCGACGACTGAGATCGGGGTACGAGATTAGGAGCCAGGATAAAAGCAAAAAAGAAAATCCTTTAATTCTTTGCCAGCGTGTTATTTGCACTTCAAAACGATTCCTAAGGGAGTTTTAAAAAATGACGACCTTAAAATTTTGGCATTTTTGACCCAAAACCGTGGGCTTACCCCTTGGCAAAAAGTCGATTTTTATACGAAAAACAAATATTCTTTTAAAACCTTCCAATCGAATCAGTTGATCCGAAAACGTCCCCTGAGACACGTTTTTGATCTCCCAAGGGACAAGGGACAAAGGAATAGCAAAGAAAACATGGAGCCAGGATAAGTGCAAAAAAGAAAATTCTTTCAATTCTTTGCCAGCGCGTTATTTGCACTTCAAAATGATTCCTAAGGGAATTTTACGACACACCGAAATCCCTAGGGACATAAAGGAGTGAACAATGCCGACCTTAAAATTTGGTCATTTTTGACCCAAATCCGTGGGCTTACCCCTTGGCAAAAAGTCGATTTTTCGACAAAAAACAAATATTCTTTTAAAAGCTTCCAATCGAATCAGTAAATCCGAAAACAACCCCTGAGACCTGAGACACGTTTTAGGTCTCCCAAGGGACCAGGGACAAACAATAGCCCAGATACACGTTTTATGTCTCCGAAGGGACAAGGGACAAAGGAATAGCCCAATAAAGATGGAGCCAGGATAAGAGCAAAAAAGAAAATTCTTTCAATTCTTTAACAGTGCGTTATTTGCACTTCAAAATGTCTCCTAAAAGAGTTTTACGACACACCGAGATCCCTGGGAATATAAAAGAGTAAAAAATGCTAACCTTAAAATTTGGTCATTTTTGACCCAAAACCGTGGGCTTACCCCTTGGCAAAAAGTCGATTTTTGGACGACAAGTAAATATTCTTTTAAAAGCTTCCAATCGAATCAGTAGATCCGAAAACGTCCCTTCAGACACGTTTTAGGTCTCCCAAGGGACCAGGGACAAAAGAAATAGCCCAGAAAAGATGGAGCCAGGATAAAAGCAAAAAAGAAATATTTTCAATTCTTTGCCAGCGCGTTATTTGCACTTCAAAATGAATCCCAAAGGAGTTTTACGACACGCAGAGATCCCTAGGGACATAAACGAGTGAAAAATACCGACCTGAAAATCTGGTCATTTTTGACCCAAAACCGTGGGCGGCCCTTGGCAAAAAGTTGAGTTTTGGACGAAAAACAATATCCTTTTAAAAGCTTCCAATCGAATCAGTAGATCCAAAAATGTCCCCTGATACACGTTTTATGTCTCCCAAGGGACAAGGGATAAAGGAATAGCCCAAAAAAGATGGAGCCAAAATAAGAGCAAAAAAGAAAATTCTCTGAATTTTTTTAGCGCGTTATTTGCACTTCAAAATGTCTCCTAAGAGAGTTTTACGACACGCCGAGATCCCTAGGGATATAAAAGAGTGAAAGATTCCAACATTAAAATTTGGTAATTTTTGACCCAAAACCGTGGGCTCACCCCTTGGCAAAAAGTCGATTTTTGGACGAAAAACAAATATTCTTTTAAAAGCTTCCAATCGAAACCGAAAACGTCCCTTCAGACACGTTTTAGGTCTCCCAAGGGACCAGGGATAAAGGAATAGCCAAGAAAAGATGGAGCCAGGATAAAGGCAAGAAAGAAAATTCTTTCAATTCCTTGCCAGCGCGTTATTTCACTTCAAAATGATTCCTAAGGGTGTTTTACGACACGACGAGATGCGTAGGGACATCAAGGAGTGAAAAGTGTCGACCTTAGAATTTGGTCACTTTTGACCTAAAACCGTGGAGTTACCCTTTAGCAAAAAGTGATTTTTGGAGGAAACAAAATTCTTTTAAAAGCTTCCAATCGAATCAGTAGATTCAAAAAACGTCCCCTGAGACACGTTTTAGGTCTCCTAAGGGACCAGGGACAAAGGAATAGCAAAAAAACATGGAGCTAGGATAAAGGCAAAAAAGAAAATTCTTTCAATTTTTTGCCAGCGCGTTATTTGCACTTCAAAATGATTCCTAAGGGAGTTTTACGACCCGCGGAAATCCCTAGGAACATCAAGAAGTGGAAACTAGCGACCTTAAAATTTGGTCATTTTTTGACCCAAAACCGTAGGCTTACCCCTTGGCAAAAAGTCGTTTTTTCGACAAAAAACAAATATTCTTTTAAAAGCTTCCAATCGAATCAGTAGATCCAAAAACGTCCCCTGAAACACGTTTTAGGTCTCCCAAGGGACCAGGGACAAGGGAATAGTCCAGAAAAGATGGAGGCAAGATAATGGCAAAAAAGAAAATTCTTTCAATTCTTTAAGGGTGCGTTATTTGCACTTCAAAATGATTCCAAAAGGAATTTTATGACACGCCAAAATTCCTAGGGACATAAACGAGTGAACAATGCCGACCTTAAAATTTGGTCATTTTTGACCCAAAACCGTGAGCTTACCCATTGCCAAAAAGCTGATCTTTGGACGACAAACAAATATTCTTTTAATAGCTTCCAATTGAATCAGTAGATCCGAAAACGTCCCCTGACGCACGTTTTAGGTCTCCCAAGGGACAAGGGACAAAGGAATAGCTCAGAAAAGATTTAGCTAGGATAAGGGCAAAAAAGAAAATTCTTTCAAATCTTTGCCAGCGCGCTATTTGCACTTCAAAATGATTCCTAAGAAAGTTTTACGACACGCCAAGATCCCTAGAGACAAAAAGGAGTGAAAAGTGCCGAGCTTAAAATTTGGTCATTTTTGACGCAAAACCATTGGCGAAAAGTCGATTTTTGGACGAAAATCAAATATTTTTTTAAAAGCTTCCAATCAAATCAGTAGATCCGAAAACGTCCCCTGAGACACGTTTTAGATCACTCAAAAGACCAGGGACAAAGTAATAGCCCAAAAGAGATGGAGCCAGGATAAGGGCAAAAAAGAATTTTTTTTCCATTCTTTGCGAGCGCGTTATTTACACTTCAAAATGATTCCTAAGGGAATTTTACGACACGCCGAAATCCCTAGGGACATAAAGGAGTGAATACTGCCGACCTTAAAATTTGGTCATTTTTGACCCAAAACCGTAGGCTTACCTCTTTTCAAAAAGTCGATTTTTGGACGAAAAACAAATATTTTTTGAAAAGCTTCCAATCGAATCAGTAGATCCGAAAACGTCCCCTGAGACACGTTTTAGGTCTCCCAAGGGACAAGGGACAAAGGAATAGCCCAGAAAAGATGGAGCCAGGATAAGGGCAAAAAGGAAAATTCTTTCAATTCTTTGCGAGCGCGTTATTTGCACTTCAAAATGATTCCTATGGGAGTTTTACGACACCCTGAGATCCCTAGGGACATAAAGGAGTAAAAAATGCCGAGCTTAAAATTTGGTCTTTTTTGAACCAAAACCGTGGACTTACAGTGGCCTTAACTGATTCGATTGGAAGTTTTTTAAATAACATATGTATTTCGTCGAAAAATCGACTTTTTCCCAAGGGGTAAGTGCAGGCTTTTTTGTCAAAAATGACCAAATTGTGAAAACGGAGTATTTCGCTTGTTTATTTCCCTAGGGATCTTGGCGTTTCAAAAAACTCCCTTGCGAATCATTTTTGACTTCAAATAACGTCCTGACAGAGAATTTTCTAGGTAATTCTCACCCTGACTCTTTCTTTTCTGGGCTATTTTTTTGTCCCTTGTTCCTTGGGAGGCCTAAAATGTGTCTCAGAGGACGTTTTCCGACACACTGATTCGATTGGAAGCTTTTGTTCAAAAATGACCAAATTTAAAAAAAAACAGAATTTTTCAATTGTTTATGTTCAAGGGGTTCTCGGCGTGTCATAAAACTCCCTTGCGAATCATTTTTGACTTCAAATAACGTCCTGAGAAGCAATATTCTGTGTAATTCTCTCCCTGACTCCATCTTTTTAGGGGTTTTTCTTTGTCCTCGGTCCTTTCTGAGGCCTAAAAACGTATCTAAGGGGACGTTTTCCGACACACTGATTCGATTAAAAGCTTTTAAAAGAATATATGCATTCCGTCCAAAAATCTACCTTTTCCCAAGGGGTTAGTTCAGGCTTTTAAGTTTTTAAGTTGGAATTTTTCACCTTTTTGTTTCCCTAGGGATCTCGGCGTGTCGTAAAACACGCTTGGGAATGACTTTTTAGTTTCAATAACGTCCTGACAAAGAATTTGCTGTGTAACTCTCACCCGGACTTCATCTTTTCTGGGCTATTTCTTTTTCCCTTGTCCTTTTGGAGGCCTTAAAAGTGGCTCAGGGGACGTTTTCGGACACACTGATTCGATTGGAAGCTCTTAAAAGAATATATGTATTTCGTCCAAAAATCGACTTTTTCCCATGAGGTAAGTCCAGGCTTTGTTGTCAAAAATGACCAAATTTTGAAAACGGAATTTTTCATTTGTTTATGTCCCTAGGGATCGCGGCGTGTCATAAAACTCGCTTGGGAATCATTTTTGTTTTGTTCCAATAACGTCCTGACAAAGAATTTGCTGTGTAACTCTCACCCGGACTTCATCTTTTCTGGGCTATTTCTTTTTCCCTTGTCCTTTTGGAGGCCTTAAAAGTGGCTCAGGGGACGTTTTCGGACACACTGATTCGATTGGAAGCTTTTGAAAGAATATTCGTTTTTCGTGCAAAAGACGACTTTTTTCCAAGAACTAAGTCTATGGTTTTTGGTTAAAAATGACCAAATTTTGAAGTCTGTCCCTAGGCTATTTCTTTCTTCCTGGTCCCTTGGGAGGCCTAAAAAGTGTCTCAGGGGACGTTTTCGGACACTGATTTGATTGGAAGCTTTTAAAGGATATTTCTATTTCGTCCAAAATCGATTTTTTTTTCCAAGGTGTAAGTCTAGGGTAAATGTTCAAAAATGACCAAATTTTGAAGTCGGCATTTTTCACTTGTTTATGTCCATAGGGATCTCAGCGTGTCGTAAAACTCCCTTGGGAATCATTTTTAAGTGCAAATAAAGCACTGACAAAGAATTCTCTTTTTAACTCTTACCCTGACTTCATCTTTTTGGGGCTATTTCTTTGTCCCTGGTCCCTTGAGAGGCCTATAAAGCGTCTCAGAGAATGTTTTTGGACACACTGATTCGATTAGAAGTTTTTTAAAGAATATTTGTATTTCGTCCAAATGTCGACTTTTTTCCAAGGGTCCAAGTCCAGGGTGTGTGTTCTAAAATGACCAAATTTTGAAGTCGGCATTTTTCATTTGTTTATGTCACTAGGGATCTCGGCGTGTCGTAAAACTCCCTTGGGAATCATTTTTAAGTGCAAATAACGCCCTTGAAAATAATTCTCTGTTTAACTCTCACTCGTACTTCATCTTTTTTGGGCTATTTCTTTGTCCCTGGTCCCTTGGGAGGCCTAATAAGTGTCTCTGATTCGATTGGAAGCTTTTAAAAGAATATTTGTCGTGGGGCCACCAACTGTGGCCTAGGATGCTCTGCACGTTGTTCTTTCCTTTACTAATTTTCATGCATTAATACTAATTGTGCATTTTTTTTTCTCAGAATTCTGGCGGTCCCCAGGAAACACACACGCTGCAAGAACGCCATGTTGTGGGCACCCACAGCAGTTTTATCCATTTACGAAGTCCTCTCGAGACTGTACCAAATGCACCAATGACAGTTAATCACTACTACTACTACTACTACTACTACTACT
>NW_028145755.1:1450000-1467500 GCF_977016875.1 Pavona decussata
TCTAGATATTACTTTTTAAAGATAATTGAAAGTCTGTCTAGTTTACACTGAACATCTCAGATTTCTTGCTACACATTTGACAAGTATCTCACTGATTTAACGTTCTTTTAGTAACATTTCTGTCTCTGCTACTATATATTTTGGAATAGTTCAAAGCTAAATAGTATTCACTTTATAATCGACAGTTTGGTTTAACTGGTTTGTTCACACTTGGATTAACGCTTCCTGTTTATCCTGCATCAGGGTTGACTCCTTAATCAGTGACTGAAGAGATGATTTTGATTCATGTAATTAAGGTAGAGAGAGGTTTTCAGTTGACCCTCTCAACGACTGCTCTTTGCCTTTGCCCCCGGGCCTTTGCCTTACCGAAAAATCATTTCCTCTGGTAACAAGAAACATTAAAAGCATGAAATATTACGATTTAAAGTTCTTTAGACCATGCAGCCGGCTCTCGTAAGTTGTTGGATGGCACTACTCTATTGACGTAAAAAAGTTGGTAGATCCACGATTTCAAAATATATATATAAACTAAATGATAATGCGTTTGTTTTTACGAAGTCGTCTGAAAATTTTATCATGAAATTGGCAAGGATTGTTCTAAACACCCTGGCGGAAACGGAAAAGCGTTTGCTTCATCGGTCTAAATGGTTTTCGAGTGACGCTCGGCTTTACTCGTTCAAAATCCAACAAAGTAGCGGTTCAGGGTTTTGCATATACAGCCAAAAATCTGCATTTATTTACAAACAACAACCTTCATGGCTCCGTTTGTTGTGGTGAATTGGAAGCAGTTCCAAACCCTCAACCAAGTTGGAATTTGGTCGTGTTGTAACAATAAAAGTTAGTCATGCAGCTAAAGTCGAAAGCATTTGAATACAAAACAACTAGTACTGAAAGTTATGAAAATCGACCTTAAACAGCTTGTTTCTTAACATATATCTGTTTAAAATGTTTAATCGAGCAAACACTTACTCTGCAGAGCTTATGCTTCTCCAGGGGACATAAAGAGGAGAGACATTAGGAACGAGATTGCTTGATTGCCGCTCTACTATTTCCCTGATGAGCTCACAGACAAGGATTCGAGGAATAAGAGAAAGAGGGAATGACCTGTCGTTTGTAACGAAGAACGTGATAGACAATCCAGTCAAACTAGGCAAAACCGGAAAATTGTTTCCAGTGAAGTACATTATCCTCAAACTGAAGTTATGACAATCGCAGCAGAAGATCTTGCTGTTAGCGTAACAGCCTTTAAAATTCTTTCACTTACCTTCCTTACGTTGATTTGTTGCTCCACGTTTTTGCTGCCGAACCCGCACAAAGAAAGAACTTTGTAGCATAAAAACAGGAACAAATGGCGTGACCTTTTTATAATGAAGAACTTGCCGGACAATCCAATCAAACTGGGCGAAACCGGAAAATTGTTTCAAGTAAAGCGTAAACTTTAAGGGCTTGAATTTATTATTCTAGAAGATAATTGAAAGTCTGTCTAGTTTACAGTGAACATCTTAGATTTCTTGCTACATATTTTATAGATATCTCACTGATTCAATGTCATTTTTTTCGTGTCTTTTCTTAAGGATACACGGCTCTGCTACAATCAATTTTGGAATAATTCAAAGCTAAATAGTATTCATTTGATAATCGACAGTTTGGTTTAACTGGTTTGTTCACACTTGGGTTATCGCTTCATGTTTATCCTGCATCAGGGTTCACTCCTTAATCAGTGACTTAAGAAATGATTTTGATTCGTCTAATTAAGGTAGAGAGAGGGTTTTGACCTTCTTCACGATTGCTCTTTGCCTTCGCCCCCGGGCCTTTGCCTTACCGAAAAATCATTTCATCTGGTAACAAAACATTCAAAGCATGAAATACTACGATTTAAAGTTCTTTAGACCATGCAGCCGGCTCTCGTAAGTTGTTGGATGGCACCACTCCACTAACGTAAAAAAGTTGGTAGATCCACGATTTCAAAATAAACTAAATGATAATGCGCTTGTTTTTATGAAGTTGTCTGAAAATTTTATCATGAAATTGGCAAGAATTGTTGTAAACACCCTGGCGGAAACGGAAACACGTTTGCTTCATCGGTCTCAATGGTTTTCGAGTGACGCTCGGTTTTACTCGTGCAAAGTCCAATATCTGTCGCAAAGTAGCGGTTCAGGGTTTTGTATATACAGCCAACAATGTACATTTATTTACAAACCGTCACGTTCATGGCTCCGTTTGTTGTGGTGAATTGGAAGAAGTTCCAAACCCTCATCTAAGTAGGAATTTTAGTCGTGTTGTAACAATAAAAGGTACTCATGAAGCTAAACTGAAAAAATTATTTGAACACAAATCAACTGAAAGTTATGAGAATCGACCTTGAACAGCTTGTTTCTTAACAAATCGAGCTAACACTTACCCTGCGAGCTTATGTTGTTGCAAGGGACAGGAAGAGGAGAGACCCTGGGAACGAGGTTGCTTTTTTGCTCCTCTACTATTTCCCAGAGGAGCTCACAGAAAAGGATTCGAGGAATAAGAGAAAGGGGGAATGACCTGTCCTTTATAATGAAGAACGTGATAGACAATCCAGTCAAACTAGGCAAAAACCGGAAAATTGTTTCCAGTGAAGTGCATTATCTTCAAACTGAAGTTATGACAATCGCAGCAGAACATCTTGCTGCCAGCGTAAAGCCTTTAAAATTCTTTCACTTACCTTCCTTACGTTGATTTGCTGCTCCACGTTTTTGCTGCCGAACGCGCGCAAAGAAAGAACTTTGTAGAATAAAAACAGGAACGAATAGCGTGACGTTTCTATAATGAAGAACTTGCCAGACAATCCAATCAAACTTAATTAAGGCGAAACCGGAAAATTGTTTTAATTGAAGCGTGGTTTGAATGCATTACTTTGGAACTGAGATAATTGAAAGTCTGTCTAGTTAACACTGAACATCTCAGATTTCTTGCTACATATTTGATATGTATCTCACTGATTCAATATTTTTTTCGTAATCTTTCTCACGGATACACTGTTCTGCTGCTATAAATATTGAAATAATTTCAAAGTTAAAGAGTATTCATTTGATAATCGACAATGTGACTCAAATTTAAATTTGCCTCCCCCTGGGGTTAACACTTCCTGTTTATCCTGCACTGGGCGTTTCTCGGCCGTTGTCATGGAAATGATTGAAGCAAATAAAGAGTTTTGTTATCCTTTACAATCACCTTTTTATTTTACAAGGTTTTGCCATACCGACAAATCATTTCCTCTGATGGTTAGTAACATTAAAGGAATGGCATGGAATTTGTTGAAAGCAACACTCGAAAACAGTTGCATTGAACACTTCACCGAATCGCTCTGACTCCTTTGGGGGAAACGGAAGAATTGTTTGCTTGCTCTATGGTTCTTAAACGATTTTTATTTAATGAAAAATCACAGTCCAATATCTGTTACAAAGTGGACGCTGCAAAAAGCGACTCAGGGTTTAGTATATGTAATCAAATGGTATACTCGTGAAATTAGGAAATAATTTCACGCGCGTTTTGTCAAAATTCTAATAATTTCCCTCTCCTAATTTCACGAGTACACACTTTGATTACCTCTTAATTTCATGGGTGACAAATTACGCTCACAATCGTGGTCGGTTCCGTCTGTTACACACGCAGGCATGAAACCGCTCAAGTGCTTTTATCCCACTGCTCAGGACGAACCGTCTCAGGGTATTTTTCAAGGTCATTTTCATCACACCAGTTCTCAAAACCCTCATCCAGTTAATTGACTGTGCTCTTTCGCCTATTTAGGTTTTCTGTAGTGTCTTTTGATGCGGTAACTTCTTTCATCCGTAACATCTTTAAACCTGGACGCCATCTTGGCACCTGAGATATAGGGAACGTTGCCATAGCAATTTTTGCAATTTCACATGCATGTGAAATTATAAATTAACGATGAAATTTCGCGCCAAAATTAAGGAGTAATTTGTCACCCATGATATTATTAGCTTTAGCCAGCAATGTACAGTCATCCACAAAAGAACCGCATTCGAGGCTATATTTGTTGTAGGAAATTGGAGGGAGTTTCAAACACGCATCGCAACTGGGATCAGTTGTGTGCGTAACCCTAAAAGATAGCCATCAACCTCAACTGGATAGAAATCTTAACAAAAGTGAACGTAGTTTAATGGCCTTAGCTCCAACAAGTCTCCTGTAGCTCAGTGGTAGAGCATCCAAACCAGTAATCGGAAGGTCTTCGGTTCGACTCCGGATAGGAGCACTCGGATTTTAACTTCTTCTGAGTATGCCTGTGTCATTCACTCACTGAAATACGTCACTCACAATGATGTATCATCTTTAAATTGAGAGTTATGACAATCCAACGTGAAAAGCTTTTTTCTTAATAGCATAGTTAATACTAACTATGTTACTAGATATCTTTCTCCGAGCTTCTTGTTTGCCCCTCTAGATTTCAACTGATTTGAGTAATACGAGAAAGAGGGAATGGCCTGTCGTCAGTTTATAATACTGTTACCGTACCCTGGGTTCGCTAACACAGAACGCGAAGAACACTTTATTCTTCAGTTTTAATATCGTCTGCGAGCAACACACTCTTACAATCTGCTCTGCTTACACGACCACATCGCATGCCCTAATATGGACCTACCATATTTGGGCACTATGTAACACAACAGCCCGTTACAATACAATCAAATTGTTACAGGGAAGTGGTGCTAACTACACGGCAACAAACAATAACGCTGATGACTTCTTATATTTTTGATATCTTAACTGAATATATGTGCTATGTTTGTAAATAACTTTTACGTTATTTAACTATTGCTTTATTTATTGGTTTATTCAGGAATCTATTTAACAATTATTCAATGAGCGCGCGTTGGATATGAGATGGTAAAGAGCCAACGAGGCACGAAGCGCCGAGTTGGCTATAACCAATCTCATATCCAACAAGCGTGAATGGAATAATTGTTTTATTAAATTCTCCCCGTTTGAATATTGATGTTGAAATTAAGACGACTGGATGTTGAGGCAACTTCCGACCAAAGCGACAACGTAATGATCACATGACACGCGCATGCAGCTCTTTGCGAACGGAGTTGAATGAAAAATCGAAAGCGAAGTAAACTCTGTTTTTTTTATAAGAACCTTTTTTATAAGAACGTTGAGGCTGAGATTAACCAAAATTTTAAGAACGTATTAGGAACGTTCCTCAGGCTGAGGCTCGATCAAGAACGTTTTTATTTTGCTAATCTGTATATAAAATCAAGGTACCAAATGTAAATTAGCCAAAATACTTAGTACATGTTTTGTATAACATTAACAATGGTAACACACATCTCGGTTTGTCATAATCAGCAGTTCTTGATGATCTCAGCACGTCCGCATTGATTTACTGAAATACATGTAGTGTATACCATGTAATTTAAGAACATCTTAAGAACGTTTTCAGCCTCAGATCGCAAAAAAATATAAGAACGTTCAGCCTCAGCTCCAAAATTAGACGTTCTTATGAAAAAAAAAAAAAAAACAGAGTGTACATACATTTCAAATTCAAGAAACGTTCAAGTGTATGAGTAACAGCCTTTCTGAGACAAGCATTCAAGTGCTTTTGAAGTTTCAGCTCATCGAGAAGCATAACAGTTGTGCTCATTTGAGCAAATGTTCTGCTGTGTGGTGCCGAGCGAAGGAAGGGATCCAGGACGCGGCTTTTTTTATGCTGAACTGAATTCCTCGCAGACGTTTTAAAACACGACTTAAGGTAAGCCGAGTCCAAGTGTACGAGGTACAACCTCACAGACACAAGCATTCAGTGTAAGTTCTCAAACTTCAAGCTTATCGAGAAGCGTAAGAGCTGTGCACATTTGTGCAAATGTTTTGCTGAGTGGTGCCGAGCGACGGATTTCACACGTACGGGTTACATAGATGAACTAAGAACTATTGCGATTGGAGTCCTCGTAAACGCGTGGAAACATAAAGGCAGGCATTAAGCTCTTCTTGAGAAATTTTTTCGATCGGCTTTAACCTCTCACCACCAGGATTTGCAAGTTATCCTGAAATTTAACCCGTTGTTATTGTTATTGTTGTTATGTAATCTAAATCGTAAAATGAGGCAATTTTTCTGATTTTAAAGGAAACTTCAGAGATTCGTGAAAACTAATTATATAACAAGTGGTTGTCAAAATGATGTTTTTTCTCATTTTAAGTTAAAATGTTCAGAGAAATCAAATTTTGGGCCATTTCAGTTGAAGGAAAAGCTATTTCTTAAAGCGTATTTGTTTCATTACATTTAGCTTGAGCATTTTATTTCAAAACGCCCTTCAATGAACAGCGCAGTGCATACGACATAGACCTTTTTCATAAATGGCGGCCGATTTATTATTCTTTTCAATACATGTTAATTAACCCCATTAACCTCATTTCAGAGTAAAAATTCGTTTGAATTTGGACATGCTGACGAGGCTAGTAGGGCTAATTTTTATTAATACTATACAATTATTCACCAAAGTGGAGGTGAATAGTGATGGATATTGCGGCGAGGTAAATATCCATCACTTTCACCGACACTGAGGTGAATAAAGTATATACCACACAAGCTGAATAAGAAATGGACCAAAACTTACTTTATTTTTTCAATATACCGACAAATGGCGCGAAATTTCAAAATCTCGCGCGCCGCGCGGTAAGCGATTTCGTATTGTAGAATTAGTTCCGTCTCGCTTTCTTGTAGACAAATAAAACTTCTAGAGGCACTTGTTTAGTTGCTACGTGCTTTTCTTCGATTGTTGTGTGAAATTTGTCCTGTTGTTGAAACCATACTGCAAAACATTAGATGTTTCATTGTCAACATTGTAATTATAGTGCTCGACAGTTTTCGTAATTAATGCATTGTATTTTTATTTTTTGCCTTAGAATATGAGGTTTAAAAGATTAAATAATTTACCATGTAATGCCGTCAAACCAAAATTTGTTGTATTTTTGGTAATAGCCGTCTCTTTTATCGAAATATTTTCCTCTTAAGTGACCGTGGCGAAACGGGTTATCATCTTGTTTCTCTTTGGTTGCTCGGAGGTGAATAGTACTTGGCTAATCACCTCCGAGCTAGCCAATCAGCGCGCTAAAAGCACTATTCACTTCTGTGGTATATACTGAAAAAAATTATTTATTTTGTCTATGATAGAACACGCCGGATTTTTGGAGGTCCAAATTTCACGAGAAACTGTCGTGGAGTCTTCTTCTTTTGTTGTCGAGGCTTTTTTTCAAATTGTTTGTCTGTACTTTCAATTGTTTTTTTGTCACTCAATGACCCCAAATGTTCTCAACCTTAGCCATTTTGTAGCCCTAAACTCAACAATTAACCCCAAGCTTCCTTCCACTCCTAAGCCCAAAAGTTAACCAAAAAGTTTCTTAAGTCGGGCCATTTATAAACCCTAAACTCAAAATTTAACCCTAAGCTTTCAAACTCTAGCCATTTTTTAGGCCTAAGCTCCAAATTTAGCGCTTTCTTAGTCCTAGCCATTCTTTAACCCTAAGCTCAAAAATGAACCCTTAACTCCCTTAATCATAACCATTTTTTTAAACAAAGTTAAAAAATTAGCCCCTAGACCTAGAGGTCTCAACCTTAGTCATTCTTTCCATACATTTGTCTGTATAGCAAACCAGCCGTGAACTGCTACTAAAAATAGTTCGCGGGAAAAAAATACAGACAAATGTATGGAAAGTTCGAAACACGACTGCACGCTTTCCGGCACAGCTACATCCCTCCAATTTTTTTTCTTAAAATCTTTTTCCTAGTGCCAAAAGTTTCCAATTCATGAATTTTTCAGAAGCGATGTTTTATGAAAATTATTTGACATCGAATTTCCATACAAACACTGTTAATTCAAGCGTGTTTGCCTTCTCGTCAAAATGGCGTCGAAAACCGTGATAAGGCCTATTTCGAAAGCTGTTGATGAGGTCCCTGAAGAGACGCCCTGTGGTGACACCTGTAAGCCTGAGTTGTTTTCGCCATCACCTCAGGATTTGGGTGATTGTTCTATGCCTGAGAATGCGTCCCAAGACGTTCCTGAAAAACCTCTAGGCGCACCGAAAGTTTTATGTGATTTGTTTAATTGCTGTACGAGATGCGAATCAGCTCCGAAGTTTACGTAGAACTTGAAGGAAACTGACCGCCGTGTGCGACTTTGCAAAGAATTATATGTTGTTTTTTCGGTCGATACACTGACAAGTGAGCAGCCAAGAGATTATCAATGGTTTTGATGCGGCCGGTATTGACGTAGATGAAATTTTGTCTACCCAGCGACGGGCGTCAGATAACACGTGGGTGGTAAGCTTTCGATCGACCGATGCGAAAAACGTTGCCCTTGGGGTCCTGTCCGTATCGATTGCTGGCTGCACAGTTTTCTTAGACAACTGTGAGAATCGTGTGATGATTGTTAAGATCTACGGAGCGCCTACTGAATTACCGGACACTGTTTTGATCGGTCGACTTTCGCATCATGGCAAGGTTTTTTCTTTTCGTTGGGACAGAGTCACCGCTAATATCTATAATGGTGTGCGTACTGCTAAGATGCAGTTGAATTTGCCCATCCCGCCAACTATTTTTGTTGCGGGCGAGTCAATACGAATCTGGTATCCATCTCAGCCTAAAATGTGCCGTCGCTTCGGGGATGTTGGCCACGTGGCCGCAAAATGCTCATCGTTCCGGTGCTTTAATTGTGAAGCGCCGGGCCATAGGATTAAAGATTGCCAGTCACCGCCCCTTTGCTCTATTTGTCTTGAGAAAGACCATGACGTTTCAGTATGTCCTTTTTTCAGTGTTATACAGCGCAAATGTGGTTAACGAGTCTGGCGGATCTCTAAACCCCGATGATGTGGAGACCATTTCGGACTCAGCTTCGTCGCCTGCTGCATGACCTTCTTACGCCAAGGTGGCCTCTCGTACACCAGAGGAAGCGGAGGCCATTAAAGCTGCCGAGGCGGCGAGATCGGTCTCCAAGTAGCCTTCGTTCAAGTCTTCCAAGGACTCAAAGGATTCTGTAAAACAACAGCCCAAGAAGCCACCCAAGCCGAAAGCAGCGAGTGAGCCACCGCCTTCAAGTGTCCAAAAACCATCCTCGGACTGTAAACGCACTACACAGGAAAAGGCGGAGCGTGAGCGCCATCGTCATCATCATAATCACGATCGCGAATCATCTGAGGAGGACTCTGATCATGAGTTTGTGAAGGTGAGGGCTAGGCGTCATTCTAGACCGCCGCTAGCAGCACCAATGTCGTTGAAAATTGTATCTTTAAAGGTTGGGGGTCTTGGCACCCCTGCTAAGCGATTCACTGTTTTGCGCGAGCTTGAGCATTTGAATGTATGATTTATTTTTATTACAAGAAACTCATGTGTCCACTAAGAAGGTCGCGGACGAAATCGCTCTCTGTTGGCCTGGCCAATGCTTTTGCTCTTTCGGGAGAGGCAAATCTGCTGGCAAATCTGGTAGCTTTATTTGTCTCTCCCAGATTTTTTGGGCCATATCTTTCGCTTTTTATTTGATTCTGACGGGCGCGTTTTAAGTGCATTGGTGCTACTAGGGTCTATGAGTCTTAATGTTTTTAATATCTATGCTCCAAACACTGTCTCGGAGCGTAAAACCTTTTTTGAGTGTTTACATGATTATTTTATTTCTAATGGTTCTCGCGTTATTGCTGCTGACTTTTTTAAAATTGTATTGATAACAAATTAGATCACTATTCTGCTAATACTTTGCTGTCGGACAAAAAGTGTCTTAGTGCCTTTTTGTCCGATTTTTTTTTTGAGCGATGTTTGGCGCAAATTGAATCTGCGCGGTGTTTCTTTTGCTTGGTCTAATCTGATTACTCGCTGGCTACTCGTATTGATCGTTTTTTGCTGTCTCGTTCTTTGTTTAAATTTGTTTGTTCAAACAAGGTTTTACCGTGTGTTTTTTCCGATCACGATTTCAGTTGTAGTTCTCGATTTTTCTTTTGATGGTTTTTCAAATAATCGAGATGGTATTTGGAGATTAAATACCGCTCTTTTGGCTGATCATGAGTTTAAGCGTGAGATTTCTTCTGTTGTTGATCGCCAAAAGAGTGTTATTGCCGACTTGGTGGGATGATCTGAAACTTGTCATTTGTTCTGCTTGGATTAATTACTGCACACGTAAGTGTCAGTCTGTAAATCGTGAGCGGAATTTTTTAACTAAGCGTTTAATTCGTGCTAAAATGCTTTCCATGCTGGTGACAATTCTGTCGTTTCCGAATTGCGAGATGTTGAAAGCGCGCTTTCGTCTCTTATTTCTCGTGAGACGGAGGGCGCTAAAATTCGATCGCGTGCCAAGTGGATCGAGGAAGGAGAAAAGCCCACGCGGTATGAGCAACAGCGTGCGGAGAAAAATTCGTTTGATTCTGTTGTTGATACTGATGGTAGCGAAAAAACGTCACAGGCTGATGTTAAGCGGGTTTTTGCGAATTTTTATCGTGATCTGTATGCCAAAAATACTCCTATTTACATGCAGATCCAAACCGATTTGATCGATAGTTTAGAATTTTCTTTGAATGATGGTGAGCGCGCTAGTTGTGAGGGCTTATTTACTAAGACGAGCTTTTCTCCGCTTTGAAGGGCCTTCAGACCGGCAAATCGCCTGGCTCTGACAGCTTGCCCACCGATTTCTATTTGTATTTTTGGGATGACCTGGGTGATATTCGCGTTCTGGTTCTGAACGAGAGATATCGCTTGGGTGTTTTACGTATGGCCAGCGCGAGAGTCTCTTGCGCTTGCTGTACAAGAAGGACGATAGACGATTGCCGAAAAATTGGCGCTCCATATCGCTTTTGAATACGGATTACAAACTTATAGCTTTCTCAAGAAGCTTGCTGATTATATAACCCTCTAAAACACAAGCAATATACAAGCTACTCACGATATCTGTTAGATCTAAAGAACAGCTGATTACATAAGTTCACCTGGAAACCCACAACTAATTAACTACCCGAACAATTAGGTGGTTTTACTAAATTACATGAATGAGTTCTGTTGTTTCTGGAAAACGACCTGGCCTGGAAGTGTTTTTCTCTCCAATGTTGATTCATTTACCAAAACCCGCTCACAAATAGCAGTTTATTTTGTGCAAGCTGATGGACTGGCCACTCTAGTAAAACTTCAGCGTAATTTAAGCAAATATTAGGAGAGATTAATTTAGAATATTTATAAGGCCAAGGTAACGAGGAATGTCTCAGAACAGCTGTCATCCGTTAGCATGCGGATTCACATTTTTGTCAATGATATATAAATACCTGAATTATTATTTTTTAAATTACATGCAATTATAACAAAATGGTTAGAATATGCAATTAAAACAATTTGATATATTTCCTACTTATTTTGCCACAGTTTTTCAACAAGCTATCTGATGAAATATGCTTAATCAAGGTCTTCAACGCTCACCAAATACAAAGGGTTTATCTTATTCAATTATTACTTATTTAAGCCTCATTTTAACCACAAACGTACATATTTCATTGACGCCTAACTAAAATGGAAACATACCGGGATTTTAAATTGAATTCTTAAACATAAAAAAAGAAAGATGTCCAATTACATTTACACAACAAAAACCTTTTATGTCAGGGTAAAACAGCTGAAATAGAAAGGGTTTGAAAACAAGTGCGCGCGATTGTTAACTTTTGTAGGCCACGAGAAAGGAAAAAATAAATATTAACAAGCAGAATTACAGCAAAGTTTAAAGACCTACCGAGTTTAAAAGGTCACGTTTGGTTGCATTGAGCTTGTGAATTTTTCCCTCCTTGTGCTGTGATGCTTGACTTAGTGAATTGAGTTGTACGCTGCAGATTTCGCAAAAGAATTGTTGCGCCGGCTGCTTGAAGGGAACACCGTTGAGTTATTGATCATCCAATGCTTTTCGCTTTCTTCCCACACTAAATACCTCAGCATTGTTTGACTGTATAGCCTGAGGAGCTGGAAGGTTTGCTGGCGGTATGCCGGCTGTTTCAGTGACTGGAAAAGAAGAGACGTACTGTTGTTGAGCTGTAAGATGTGGAAAAGCCTTACCTAATATTGTAACCTGCACACTGCAATATTTTTTAATATTGCAGAATGCTTATTTAGCGCGTTTAATTATATTACCCCTGATAATTTCCCTGCTGACAAAAACGGACCGCCTCCGTTTTCCTCAGACAGTTGTTTTGTCATCTTAAAGACTACAATCGTTGATTTTATGCAGAGAGAACAATAGAATTTCATGGGGATCAGTAATTATTATTTGATAAGTTACTGGCTTATCCTTGAATATCATGTGAGGGACTTGACGACTAAGAACATAATTATACAGGTTACGATCATTCCTCCAAACGCAATCCATTTGTCCTAATAGGAAATACAGAGAAATAAACACATCATTAGGCTGTCTATGCATATGGAAGACATATAATAGTTGCGTATCTAGAACTTCTGTAAGACAAGAAGCTAGAACTACAGACAAACTTTAGAACAGTCGCTTTTTTCCCTTGACATTCACATACATGTGAAGAGTAAAGTGAATATACGAGGTAAAATACATTGAAAGCATAGATTGTGATGTGTAATTGCGAGATATGAACATGCAAGGCAAGAAAAACTCTCCAGTCTCTTTCTATTTTCTCACTTGTTCCAGACTTTCCCTTCAAAGGCCGTGCATTGATACGACATGCAATGTAAAAAATTTTGCAGTCCACCATTTTAGTCTCATTTTTTTGTGAACAATGAGAGGGACCCTAGCTCCCAAGCCTCCCCAGAAGGCAATAGTGTTTTAGATATCAATGCAAAATTTTTATAGCATGCACAACGGGTTCATCTTGTTTCCCTACTTTCACGAAACGAATGCACAAGTTTTTATTGTAATAATTCTGATTTGATCATGCCCCACATACGCAGCACTATTTTGTATTAATTTTTATTGTGTTTTCGAAGTGACCTCTTTATATAAGCTTGATGGTTTCTTAAGGTCTCCTCGCCAAATCGTTATTGCTTCTTTTGTATTACTATATCATGTTTTACAGCAAATAAAAAAAAAACAAAATAAATAAATAAATAAATAAATAGCAGTTTCCTTTATCTTTTTTGTGCTAAGCTTTTGACTTGCGATCAGTCAATGACAGGATAAAATGCTGACGCCAGGCACAAGTCTTGAAAAACTGGAAACTCACAATCAGATTGTTCTAAATCCTAATATGTTTTAATTGCAAACGAAGCAACGGATAAAGCAATGGATAAAGCAATGGATAAAACATTGGGACAGTGTTTCCTGAGGGAATTCAAGGCCACATGCACGCATTCCTGTGAATGTGAGCTGAAACAGCAAAAAAGCAATCTGCACCAAACCCCTCATTTGCACCAACAAACAACAATACCTGTGTTGCCCTCTTGTCAATCAGCCTCATAACAGTGTTAGACAAACCAAGCGTGCTGGCAATATCCAATATTCTTTTATGAGCTCCCTGTTGAAAAACAGTTAATTGGCAAATTTTCTTTGATGGCCAGTTGGAGAAAACTAAGCGTAAACCACTGAATAAAACCAAAGAGCAAGGTTCACTAACAAAACCAAAGGCCACATGCAAATATTTAAGCACTTTTCAAGCGAAATGAAAAAAAAAAACAGCCTAAAATTTGGAACAAAACGGTTATGCAATCAGCCTTCAAATGTTTTTGATACAAATGGAAAAAATATAGACATCAACTTCAAGTTAATGTAAAATGTTCTTGATTTCCTTCCTACATAAAATTTGTAATAACTTAGTGCAGCTTGTTTTTTCTTTAAACATTTACTTCATGGGTGAAAAATAAAAAAATACAGTAGATATAAACTACATCATAAAAAGGTGTCAAATAAGAATCAAAACTACCTTAAAGTTCCTTCGTCAAAATACTACTCAGTGGAATGTCATGTGTAAATGAATTTATTATTAAGTTACCGGAAATTTAATGAGCTTACTTTTAAAGTTATACGTTGACCTCTCAAAGTTGTCAAAATACTAGATCCACTGCTCAATAAATCACTTATTCCTCTGTCTGCATTTTGAAGTGAGGTGTTGTGCTGTGGTTCATGGTCTATCATGATAGATGTTTCGCCACTATCCTAAAAGACAAATAACACAATCTAAACAGTCAAGTACAGCTGTTCACATCATCATCATTAACGACATCATCATCATTACTACAATCTTTGACATCCTCATTCTAAAATGAAGTTATGTTTGAAACACGAGCAGCAGCTAGTGTTTAATCATGTGCTGCGAGTTTTTGAATGCCTTCAAAAACATTCCTGGAAAAGCTGTGTCAAAAGAGTTAATAACAATGATGCTTTTGTGAACGTTGGAAATTAACAATACAAAAAAAAACATAAAACACCATATACTACATTACTTGCAAAAAATTTCGGACGTTTAATTTCCGGCCACTTTTTCCCTCATTTCGGACAACTTTTGGACAAAAATTTCCGACACTGCGCTGAAACATACCCAAAGTAAATTTACGACTAAAAAAAATGAATTTGACTGAAATAAAATCTGAGAAAATGATAGTTTTACTGTACCTTCAAGGTTTTACACCAACCAGAAAAAAACACAAACTCAATCAAGCTTATGCCTCAAGCAGTGTCTCAAATACTTACCTTTCCAAACTTTAAGATAAAAAGAACGACTGAGCACAGCCACCTAATCCGAATTTTGAGCATATCATGCATGTTATTGTTTAAAGTTTTATACTATACTGTAAAAATTTCGGACGGTTTTATTTTCGGACACTATTTTTGTCCGAAATTAACACTAATTGCCTATAAAAACCTTTGCAAAATATCAACATGTATTTACTCTCCTTTCTGTTCTATGATACCTAGCTGGGAAAATTTGATTAAATATCAGAACATGTCATCTTTTGTGATCATTTATTTGTTTCTCATGACCTGTATGTTTGAAAATGTAGTCATTAGGTAAGGAGAAATTAGATTCTGGTCACTAGATGGTTAACCTATAACCCCCAATATCACCTAGTAAGCTTAACATGGGGCAAAACAGCATTCATAAGAATTCTGATTCTGATGGCTTATATCTGAATGGTAACACTTGGGGATTTCTTCCACTGATTCTGGAAGTAAAAACACACATCTAACATTCTAAAAATAATTTAGCTTACATTAGTTGTAAACCTTCTGTTTAAAAGTTCCTCTCTTTCTTTTCCGTCTTGTTCCTGCCAAAAGAATCAATGTTATCAGCCACAAAAACAACAATTTTAACACAAGGTCTTTTTATTCCAAAAGAAGAGGACTCTACATGGCAACAAGTTTGTCATTATACGGTGCTGCTGCTTATGAAGACTGGATGATTATTATTTTATTAGTTAAAATGATTTCAGAGGTTAAATTTTATTATTGGAGGCATCCTCACTGACAGATTATTGTTGTATGTTTAAATAGCCTGTCACATATTTTACTAGCTTTTACTAAAATTTAGCAAACCAGCCAACCACCCAATGCTATGAAAAGTAAACAATGAAAATTCTCGGAAAACAATTTCCAAGCCCCCAGCAGGAATCAAACCTGCAAACTTCCAGACACTAGTTTGGATGCTCTAACCATTGAGCTATAGGTGACCTCAAGCCTGACCTGCTTACCATATGAATGACCTATAGATCAGTGATTAGAGCATGCAAACTAGTATCAGGAAGGTCGTGGGTTCGATTCCTGCTGGGGGCTTGGAAATTTTTTTCCGAGAATTTTCATCGTGTACTTTTAGTCATCTATTTCATTTTACTAAAATACAAATAATAATCAAATAATCAAACTTACTCCATGGAGGATTTAGGATGTGTTTCTTTGGAAAAATCCAAATCCGGATTTTTGATCTAAGGTCACTTGGGCCATGACGTTGCATCAAAGGAACCAACGTATCTTTACCCAGAGTGGGTTCGTTAGTTCCTTTGATACACCATGATCTGAGTGATCTTGAATCAATAATCCGGATTCAGATTTTTCCAAAGCTACAGTAGTAATGAAGAACAGGTTAAGAACTTGTAAGCCAACATGCTTACTGGCAGTAAAGGTAACAATGTCATTATTGTTATATGTACCTTCATCATCCTCCGATGTTTGTAGTTGTTAAAGGGGAAGTATCACGAAAATATGATGTCATTTCAAAACCCAAAAATGTATGTCTGACAACAGAAATGAAATATAATTGTCTAGTTTTGTTATAAATTATCACCCCAGTGCAATAAAACTGTCGATAAGTGCCTCTGGCAAGAGACAAAGTAGGTCGGAATGGATTAAAACTTGAAAAATATTAGGCTAATGTTTTTCAAGTTTTCGTATTTTTGTTTCCAAAATGCGCTAGAGCAGAGTACGAGTTGTTCCTTTCAAGAATTGACTTGATTTCTCTCCTCTCGTTGTTCTAGAATTATTTTGTAGCTATGCCGGAAGGTCTTATTTTACCATTTTTAACAAAAGAGGTCAAAAACCCCGTGATACTCCCCCTTTAAGGCCTGTTTTCAAATGTCTCAAATCATATGTAAGTTGATCCACTTTTCTGCGAAAGCAACAACATAAAAAAAAAAAATAGTATATCAGTATCAAGTTGGTATAAAATTTGGGGTGAGATTGGACATCAGCATGACCTTACTCTTTTCAAACAGTGTGTGGGTTCTTTCACGTCCTACAGATTATATCTCTCTGTACTGTCCTGTAAGGCAAATAATTAAAAAAAGAAAAAGTTTGTCAGAGGGTGTAGTCCTACACCTTAAGTGGAAAGAATTCCTCAATAGCAGTTCACAAGGGTTTGTGGAAAATGTCTTTTTTTTTTGTTTATGGTTCTCAAGATTAAAAACCCCATTCCAGTTTCTATTGGTGATCAATAAATTAATTTTCCTTTAAAGCCATGTCTGCTATTTTGCTTTATCTTGTTGCTGCAATAAGTTGATTTTGTATGAATAATTTCAACCCTTATACCCAATTTTGCGCCAATGAGAAGAAGATTTAATAACCTTGCAATCATTTCATTTTAAACAGAGGAAACTTTCAGAAAGACTTGCATTCGAACACTCTGCTTTTTCTATGGCGGCTTTTTGTTAATAAGGATGGTGAGTCAGTCCCAGTTTACTTAAGCTTGTTCCAAGTTGTGTTCTATTTCTTGTTCAACAGCTGCACGACAAAAAAGAAACACAAGTGAATACAACATCAGTCTATCTCCAGACACAGTTAAAGGGCTAAAGCACGGGGAAGGGGTGGAGGCAGTAGTTTGATCACAACCTTAGAAAGACAAATTAAGAGACAGATAATTTAAAGCAAAATAACCCTTTATGCCCCAACAAAATAACCAGCATCTAATTTCTTCTCACATTATCAATACCGTAAAAATTTGGATAGTAATGACCCTCCGAAAGTAACAACCCCCCGAAAGTAACGACCTCCCTGAAAGAAACATCAAAACATAAATGTGGCTTCTAATAAATCCCGAAAAT
>NW_028145755.1:1472500-1522500 GCF_977016875.1 Pavona decussata
AGACATGATCGGATGCGGCCGAGTAGACCCAAGCACTTGTTAACCTTGGTAAACACTTTACTAACATACTCTTTCCATGAGAGGTGTTCGTCAAGGGTGACCCTAAATAGCAAAAATTTCTCACCCTTTCGATGGCATTTGCAAGTTTCTGCAAGTTAGTACCAAAAAGCATACATTTGGTCTTCGTGAGATTTAGAACAAGCTTGCTGTTTTTCATCCACTGTTAAACTCTTTGGAGGGCTTCTTGTATTTCTGTCATGATGCAGTCTGACTCCGAGCCAGTGGTATATATGACGGTATCAGGCATACATGCTGATATTGGATCACAGCAAGCACTGAGCTGAAGGGGTCCGGTAATAGTGAACCCTGAGGTACACCATAATCCAAGGGAAGGCTAGATGATAATTCCTTCCCAAATTTTACTCTCTGTGTGCGGTTGCAGAGATAATCCAGGAACCGGTTATAGCCTGGGCCTCGAACTCCATAAGGTTCTAATTTATGGAGAAGGCACTTGTGGTCCACGAGGTCGAAGGCTTTCTTTGTTTTGTTTTTTTTAATTGGATGAATGAATAAAAATTTATTTCAATACAATTACAGTCAAGACTGTAGTTTCCCTTATTGGAGTTATTGTTTCTTTCCCCATTTTGCCGAGATCTGAAACGCATGTACCTGACCTTCACTAAATATTTCGTCGATGTTATTTGAGAATCCGTGTGTGCTGTAACGTGATACATGTGACACTAATAAGCGCTAGCGCGAAAGGGATCTGTCTCACATATGGTCTAGGAGCCGACTTTTTCCTCCCTCACTGTCTTGTCGTAAGACAAATTATCGGACTAAGCAGCAAGATTCATCTCCGCTGACATAAGAGGTCTGCGGTGTCAGAGGTTTCTTTTGTCAGCTGTTGTATTATTTCAGAATAAAAAGTAGCGAGATTAAAACATTACGTTTCGGCGACGATAAGTCACCAAGGGGTATCGAATGGTCTCATTTAATTTAAGAGTGTTCGCAAAATTTGGCCTCTGCTCGAATTGCTCGCAAAAATTACACGGGTGCTCGCTTGCTCGTACTCGCAAAATTTTTGCAACTGCTCGCATGCTCGCATTATCGTTAACATGTGCTCGATTGCTCGAAATTTCGTTAATCCTCCTTTGTAGTTATTTTTTATACATATATTAACGATAAATCAGTTATGATATCGTTAAAACAAAAAGGTTGAAACATCCTTACCTCTGGCTTGTAACTATTGTTCCGTTTTGGAGGTGTCAGCCAGATTATTAGCTATTACTTGGCGCAAAACAATGTATCCTATTTTAAATAAAAGAGAGATTCCTACTAGCGGAAAATTTACGAAGTACTCGAAGTGTTCACTGCTCGCCATCTGTATTTTCTAAAGTGCTCGCAAGAAAAATTTTTCAACTGCTCATGCTCGCAAAAATAAACACACTGCTCCCATGCTCGCAAAGACCATTCGATACCCCTTCACCATTATTTTGTTTTAATTATGCCATGTGAAAGACAGTAACTACATTTTAGTAATAGGATAATCAATGAAAACCTTGTTGGCTTTGGCTGATGACCGCGTTAGCCCTGAAACGAATTCGTTCAACCACGTGACCAAGTGACGAAGACAAAACCGACATTTCGGAGAAGCTGGCAAGCGAAGCGAGCGTACCTGATGGTTTTCTTTTTTGCTTGAAATATTTTTGGCCGTCTGGTGATGGAAGGGCATCATTAAGCCTGGAAATCTGCAAATCACTAGCATCCCTCAAAGAAGCGAGGCATGTTTTGCCTTTCGACTGATAGATAGTGCTTTTTTCAGCGCTCAGTTTACAGTCGGAGGCAAGCCGAGCCAGACGAAAGTTTATTATTACCTCTTCTCTAAAAGCGGACGGTATCACTCTCAAAATGGTACGAACGTGAGTTGTGGCTCATTTGCCAAAGCGTGCGGTGGTCGAAGTCTGTAAATGAAGAGGTGATTTTAGACTTATAATATTTTTGAATAAATTCGACGTATGGTGTTCCACGCGCAAAATTGTCACAGCTATCCCATAATGCATTGCAATATCAGCATATCGTTTTTGACATCAGGCCGAGACGAAAAGCACTTAAAAACAGCTAGCGAAAAGACGTAGGGTCCTTAACCTGTGTAGTTTCAGGCCTTCTTTGCGATGAGAAGTCAGCGCGCCGTCAGTGGCAGCGATTGATCGATGGAACGGTATCGGCTGACTTTGCTGGGGAGCGAATCTGGCGAACCACAGCGGCGCCGCTAGAAAGTTCTCTTCTGACAGGGAAACAACTTAAAGGTCTCAGTAAGTCTTGAACAATCGTGTTTTATTCAGTAAGAGTTTGTATTTCTCTTAAACATATCGCTAAGTAATCAACGTGTTTAGTTAAGGCCATGTTTCTGCCGGCAATTTTTTTCGTCTGCTGATCAGCTGTGTTGTTGTGTTTAACTGGATTCAGTGAACTTTATTCAGGGATTCGGGGCCACCTAAAATGCACAATCGACTTAAATAAACTGGTTTACTCCAGTTCTTATTATGTTGTTTCTTTTCACTTTCATGTTTGCTTTAGAGCCGGAGAACGAAATATTTTCGTATTAGCCTGATGTTATTATTCTAGCTGTGAAGTTGTTCGTTTCAAGAACCATCGCTCAATTAACTTGTGTTTTGATGTGTTGTTATTGTGGCACTTCTTTGTGACAAAACTTTCTTTCAGTTAAATACGGTAAGTTAAGTTTACCTAGCTAATCAACACAGTCAGACTCTCCGCGAATGCAGTAGTTAGATATATGAGGGTATCAACCCACGTTTCAAAAAATGATAAAAAATCCCATACAAATCCTTATAAATCCAATATTTTTTCTAAACCCCATAAACCACACATTATCTCACCCCAATAACTACATAAAATACTATTTCAGCCTTTGAATTCAACAATGAACTCCTGCAACGGAGACGTCAAAAACCTAAAAACCTAAATTTAGCTTTTGACCTAAAACCTAAAAACCTAAATTTAGCTTTTGACCTAAAACCTAAAAACCTAAATTTTCACTTTCATAAATGACACCAAATTCACAAACAATAATCGATTAAATCCAACCAACTCATCAATCGCTGATTTGAATGATGAATACAATATTTTTGAACACCAATTTGGATAAAAAAATAATCATTATGGTTGTTGTGTGACTGGATGCCGTTACTGTCACGCGTGACGTTGTGTGACTTGTCACGAAAATGGACAAAACCCTGAACGTGGGGTGCTCGGTTGGCTGTTTACTTGCCTGGCCCCAGCCAGGTCTTTTTCCCGCCGCTGACAAGGCGGCTGTCCCTTTCCCAGTTTACCTCTGGGACAGAGGTTGAGTTCGGGAAAGAACTCTGAGCACCCCGCTGTAAACCAGTAGGGCCTGAGCGGGCTCACCCTGGAGGTACCGTCTACTGGAAGACATCCCACACTACTCAGTAATTCACCATCTGCACAAGCCGTTAAACAGGTTTCAGTCAGGGGCCAGCTGACACCACCCTAAAGCTTCACCAGAGTTTGTGAACTAATATAATAATGACCCGATTACCTATATATTACACTCAGTTCTGAAATTTTTACACTTGTGGTGCTATTTTTCTGTATATTGCGTAATATTGCTTGATTTGGATTAACACGCATGCGCTTTCATGCACACAACCCAAAGCGGACTGGACACTAGTTTGTTTAACACACGTGTCGGCCATTTTGTTGCCATTTTGCGAAGAGGTTGTATTTTAATGTTTATGGCTCCTGTTTTGGGATTTTTGAACATTTATTTCTCCACTTTCATTGTTCTGATGTTTGTAGACGCTTTTTGAGGTAAGGAATATCATTTATTTTGCATCCAACAATAGATTTATCGCTATCGAATATTCGTGAGGCCGTGACTGCTGTAATGATAAAATGACCTTACACCGTATTTATTTTTGCACATCAACTAAATCCTTGATTGGAATCCAAGAATTGAATTCATCACTGTATCCTTTCCACTTTACCAAAGCTTGTTTCTTCTTGTAATCTCTCCTAATAACTTTATCGATTCTGAATAACTCCTGTTCAGCTTTCAATAATTCCGGTTCATAAAAGCTACCTTTTATCTGTTCGTTGTTAAGATCTTTCAGTTTGTATGTGATTGGATTAGTGTATTGTATTTTATCGATAAAGAAAACCTCTTCTGTGAAATTGGGTGTATAACCCCGATCGAACACTTTTCTTTTGTACTTTGATATTCGAACCTTGTCACCAATTCGGAATTTTGGCTTGTTTGATACTGGTTTCAAATTGCCAAATAGATTGAAGTAAACAGTTCCTACATTCTTTTTCTTAGATGCTTCTGTCGGTGTCATTTTTATTGAACTGTGTTTAGTGTTATTATACTGCTTCAATATTTTAGGCAAAATATCCAGATACATTGTATTGCCTTGAGCAGTGAATCGTTTCCACATTTTATTTTTAATCGTTCGGTTCCATCGCTCAACAACTGATGACTTCTCTTCATTTTCAGTCGAATACAGTGTAATGTTATGTTTATTGAGCAAGTCTTTGAAATGTTTGTTGTAGAACTCTGAGCCTTTATCAGTCCACAGATACTTTGGTTTTCGACCCTCTTTGAATATGTTTTGAAATGCTTTCGTTATGGTCTCACCTTTTTTATCTTTTAATGGAACAATCCAGCCGTATTTACTAAAAACATCTATAGTCGTGAGAAGATACCTATTACCTTTATTCCATTTACTGAATTGTTGCATTTCAACAAGATCAGCAGCCCATATTTCATCAATATTATTTACAATAACACGCCGCCGAGTAAAGTTACGTCTTATGGGTTTATGCAGCTCATTAGCTAATTCTTCTTGCCAGTTTTCCTCTTTACCCGACGGCTTTTGACGTTTTTTGGAACCCCAAGTCCCAATTTTGATTTTGTATTTATTGCATTTCTTGCCAACCAATGTCCCCATTGTCGTTCGGAATATGGAACAGCATCCAATGACTTTACCATCTTTTTGTCAGCTTTTAATTTACATTTTTTATCATCTTTGCAGACTGAATAATCAACATCATGTTGCATGGCTATTGCATCTGTTTTGCCTGTTGGTTTATCGTATATTTCCAATATTTGCCCTGTTTTGGGGTTATATTTGACTTGATTTTCCAAATCATTGTATGGGCCAGTGTATTTATGACCAGGTAATACCCATCCAGATTTTGGACGCGGTAATTTACCTATCATTTTGTGTATATCAATTGATCCACCACTTTTGGGACGACCCTTCATGCCTCTTTCATATTCATCCCAATTTGGTGGGTGCCAACCAATTGCATCATAACTTGAGCATTTCGGTGTGTTGTGAAATTTGCTCCCAATTTTTACCATGCTTTCACATGGATAATTTTTGTATTTTTCTAATGTCTTTTTTCCAGCCTTGCCAGACCAAAATTGACTCGACAATATACCAGTATCTGTGCTAAATGCACTTTTGGCAATGTCACCGGATTTGTATCTATCAAAGACTTCCTTTGTTGATGGAATTAATGTTCCAACAACATCCATCGACTTCGATGCAACCTTACCTGGTGTGCCAAATTGTTCTAAAATTGTATCTAAATTACCACCATCAAGTTCTTTTCGGTCAGTTTTGTACCTTTTTTTTGGCCTTACTTTGGTTGATAATTTATCAAACATCTCTGATCCAGTCTTTTGAACAAAAGGAGTTGCTTTAGAGATAGCATAATCAATAGCTTTTTTTTGCAATTTAGGGTTTCTAAGTGCTTCAGACCCATAATATCGACCCATTTCAACCGCTTTCTTTCCCAACCATGGTAATCCATGTTGAATTAACATATCAGCACCAGTTGATGCTAAAGTATCCATTATGCCCCCCCCTTCAGAGGGGCTATTTAGTTTCCCTGTTTTTTTAACAAATTTGGTTTTAGTTATCCCACATTCAGCACATGTACAGAAGAACATAAGCCGACCATTTTTGGCTTGCTTGTAACCTGAAGGCTGAACACATTCAGTTTCTTTCTTTTGTTTAACACAATATGATTTGACCATTTTATATCACTATATTAGATTAATTATCATCAGAGTCAGACTCAGAATCTGTTACCAATGTACACCATAAACATAATTTTCCTGAAAATTCTGTGTATTCATCACACTCTTCACAATATCTTATATCAACCATTATACAAACTAATTAGATAATTTTTTAAAATATTGGATTATAAAATTATGATTGACACTTTGATTGTTCATGTCAAAATGTGCATTGTGGATTGTTTTCAATATACTTGTACCCTTTTGTCTCTCAAATAAATAATACAAACACCAATAGCCACACAATACTGAATCTCTTTCCTGGATTTCATCACCTGAATACATTAATCGTTTGCCACTTGTTGACATGAATTGCATAATTTCTTTTGGCATAATTAACCCAAAACTATCAAAATATTCTACATATTTGTCTCCGTTTCGATACGCAACCCAATGTGTACCTGGTCCAATCTGTGAATCCAGGTTAATGATACCAACTTCATCTTTTTTCATCTTTTGTGGTAGATTATCTCTGCTGTAAATGCCTCTAAAGTGTTTTATTTTGAGTTTTTTGACCCAATCAATGAGTTCAAAGTTACTGAGTGGTTTATTTATGAATTTCACAGAATGTCTCCGATTAATGGAATCCCCTTGAATGGACTGTTTTTGCCTAACAACAGACCTTTTCCTTTTTTGGTTTTTTTTTTCCCTTTACCATACTGATCCCATGTACCGAAAAATGGAGGCGGCCTATAATTAAGTGGTAGGACCAAACCACCATCTTTTTTGGTTGTGTTTGGAACAAAAACTGGGACCGATCTTCTGGATCTACTTCTATCCACCTGTAACCCTTTGCCCATTAATGCATTCAAAACCATTGGAATGCCAATTGAAGCCAGTAAAGTACCCAAAAAACCTCCTGATTGTGTCTTAGTTGGTTTAATTACAATCTGTCCACCAGTATGTATTGCATTGACAATTTGCTTCTTTTGTGCTTCAGTGAGCCAATCTTTGTATTTTATTAATTGATCAATTTTATTTTGAGGAATGAGGAAACCACCAAATATTTTATTGACTCCGACATTTGCAAGCCCAGAAAGTGCTCCAGTAGCTAATGGTCCAACTGCTTTCGTTGCCATTGGTAGTAATTTTGTGCCAATTTTGAATAATGATGACCAAAGACTGCCTCCTTGTTGTACAGCTTTTCGTATCTGTGTTTTGCTTATTTTAATATCTGCTCCAGTTTTGTTTTGCATTGCCTTTTTCAGCCTATTTATTTGTGTTTTGGTTAACATCAGCTGATCCGGACCAGTTAATTCAGAACTGGATAATCTTATTGTTATTGCTGAATTGTTTTTTAATGCTTTTGCTAGTTTATCTTTTTGCCCAATTGATAGGTTTACTCCATGTGAATGATAAGTTGTCATATCTTTTATATAACTAACGTTACATTAAAAATTTATTCCATTTATCGAAACAATAGTTTGCCATCTTTTTGAATGAGCTCCGCGTCTTGCTCGTATAATGTCAATGCATAAACTGAATATGCAGTTGTAGTTGTACCAGATAATTCATAATGAAATGTCAGCTTTGTGGTACCATCTTTGATATCCATTTTTTGTTTTGTCAAATCGAAATACAAGAATGGAAATAGTGTTTTGAAATTGTTGACATTCAATAAAGTCCCCTGACTGTATTCATTATTTGCATGCACATATTTGAGGACATCTCTGTAAACTCGAGTCAAATCAGCCTCTGGAGTGTAATGTACATCAGGATATTCATTGCCATTAGCCACAGATAAATGACAATTTAGCAATGTTCTGGGATCTGTTGATACACTAAATGTATTGTACAAAAATGGATTTACTGTTTGTGCAGCAAGATTTGCATCATTGATAATGAAAACAAATACATGCCTTGGCTTTGAAATCCCACTTGTTATCTGAAAATTACCACTTCTTTGTGTTGAAGAATTACTTCTCTCAATATTTTCTCGCAAATAAACCCATTTATGTGGCTTCAAAAACTGACTCATATACAGTGATTGCCCCTCTGAATTGAAAGTGATTCTTGGTACAATCAACTCCATTCTGGTAATAATTACACGACAATCAGCCCCAGCTTGCCATATTAGAATAGTATCAGATTCAATCTGCAAATTTAATTCCAATCTTGTTGATGGTAATAACTCATCCATCAATGCTTCAAAGAATGAGTATCGATTCAATGGTATTTCTGTATTGACAACAACTGATAGACCCAAAAGTGCTTTTCTTACAGCAAATCCTTTATTGTAGTTATCTTCAGCCGATCGTTCTTCAGCGTGTCGGTTTGTATCCAGATAGAAAAACTCATTTGTTGCTGTCGATTGAGCATATCCTGGACTATATTCCAATAGATTTTTAATATTTACACAATGATTGGCATCATTACAATCATATACCATTTTACCATTCAATCTTACATCGAAATCATGTATAAGACTGTGTGAACCATTAACAATACCATTATGGTCTTCAGCTGCTATATTTGCATTTTGCATTGTTTGGACTTTAAAACCAACCGATATTCTTGCATTATACCAATCAAATGGAGTAACTTCTCCTGTGTTATCGACTACGAAACGATAACCATCTTTCTTTTGTGACCTATTATTTCCTGGATTACCAGTATTCAATGGTGTCTCCAATTGGAAGAAGACATCTTCGTATCTCTCAATGTATTTTGGATTTCTGAATGATTTCATGTATACAGATATGTTACATTATTTTCATTTTCTCCTTCTTTTGAGTTTTCCACCAGATATCATCCTATTAACTCTCTCAGCTATTTGAAAATCAGTCAGTGGCTGCTCCATTTTTGGTTGGCTCATTGTCACTGATTTTGTTTTGGAAGGTTGTTTTTTGCTCAATAATTGAATTATTTTATCACCTGCTTTATTACCAGCAAACTCACCAGTTTTGGTGACTGCTTTTTCAGCTGCAGTTTTGGCTCCTTTCTTAGCTAATTCTTTTGCTGTTTTTCCGAAAAGTTTTGATCCAACTGATCTGAAAACATCCATAATTCCTTCACCATGGATATGTTTCATCGCATAACGACCCAATTCTGGGTCAAAACGTGGCTTAAATTCACTTTGTCGTACCATATATTGATATATTATATTAAACTAGACCTGAGAATCAAGCTCATGAACCAGTCAATGCCATTCAAGTCAATTGGCCGACCCAAAGCGTCAGTCACTGTTATCCCCATTTCTGAAATAATTGACTTGGAAACTGGGCTGTATAATGCTCTTTTTGGCTCAAAAGTAAAGGGATAACTCCTTGTTAAATTGTCAGTGGGTATCATTATCAGTGTATTTGTGAATCGTCCATCACTGAGGCTATCAGTTATTATATCACAATTAATGTCCAAAACGTCAATATCATTGGTAATATTTGGCAATTTTGTCCCATGTTCAGTTTGGTTAATTAACTTTGGTTCAAATCCAATAAGTGCTCCAAAATTAGAGTTTCTAATATCAAGCTGCCATTGGTTGTCCAGCTCAATGACAACTCTATATGATGAAAGCACAAAATATAGATTGATGCCCTTGCTGGAAGATGGTTTATCTCCATTTTGAATTATTGATTGAGTGATATAATCATCAAGATCATCATATGAATACATTCCATCAACAAATGTGATTGTCTTCCAATTTGTACCATTATCTGGGCTGTATTTTATTGTATTATTGTTGTATCCTGCATTGACATTATGCCACGAGTATGTCATTGAAACTCGATCAACAGCTAGCTCATGTCTCATTGTTGTGTCAAGCTTCAATGGTGGATCAAATTTGATAATAAAGTCTTCAGGCCGACTTCGACCTATTTTTTGTCGGTTAACAGATGAAATATGTATCGCCCTTTCTTGCATATATACTTCAGTTATATAATTAATTATGTAACTGATTACGCGACCTAGCGAATTATATATTGTTGCAATAAATCAATGAGTTGTTTGTTGTTTATCAAGCCAAGTTGATTCAATTTATGGGCTATTTGTGAAAATTCCTCTTTGACTCCATTATTGCCAGCCAAAATGGATCCACCAAGCAATTCCATTCTGTCAATCAAATCATTAGCATCATTGAAATAAACAACACCAGAGCCCAATTTCTTGAATTTTTTGCCGTATTTCTTCTTTGGTTGCGTATAACCAGAACCTTTTTTGATGGTTTTCATTCCTTCTGGGATTATTTTAATGCGCCCTTTGTATTTTTGCAATAATTTTATATCTTCATCTATTTTATCAATTTTGTCTTTATTCTTGGTCTTTCCTTGGCCCTTGGATAAAGGACCCTTCTTTGTTCCAAGTTTTTTCAACATTTTGCCAATATTAGCATCGTAATCCTTGATGTCAATATCTCCTTGCATAGAAGCTTGGAGAACAGAACTCGGAGGTGCAAGATCGTATTGCATCAATTTTTGGATTTCATCAATATCAAAACCAGCATCCAAATTTGATTCAACATCAGGTGACATCATTAATGGTTTATAGCCAATTGGTAGCTTTGCTTCTGGTGATTGTGTTTCAGGCTGATAAGTTAACATAGCAATGTCTTCCAAACCTGAAGTCAACGCTTTTTGGTTTTTCTCCAATTGTTCAATCAGTTTGTCTTGTTTTTCATCAATTGTTTGTTTTGTTTCCTCTTGAGCTTTAATAATTGGTTTGAAAGTTTCTGTTAAACCTTGTTGTAAATCTTGTTTATCATGCTTGTACTCCTTCAATGTATCTCTAACTTGTTTGGTTATTGTTCCAGCCTTAATCTTGGCTTCAGATAGTTGTTTTAATCTTTGTAGATCCATTATATTATTAACTTATATTAACTTTTTTTAACTTATATAATGTATTGATATACATGGAAATCCCAAACTATGACAGACATGATAAAAACACTAATTTCAAAAGATTGTATGGTTACATGCCAAGTGACACGTTTCGGATGTTAATATGTGGTAATTCAGGATCTGGAAAGACAAATTTATTGTACCATATGCTGATGAAACCACTTTTGTATTATGATAGAATACATTTGTATGCCAAAAATTGGGAGCAACAAAAATACAAGGATATGCTACAAACATTGACTGATATATCAAATAGTGTCGGGTATAATGTCCTTGTTTGTAGCAATGATGATATAATTCCAGTAGAGGAATTGAAGGATGAAGATGCCCAGAAGATAGTCATATTTGATGACTTTATTTGTGAAAAAAACCAGAAACCATTGATTGATTATTTTATTCGTGGCAGACACAAGAACTGCTCTGTTATTTATCTGAGCCAATCGTTCTACAAAACACCAAAAGATATTCGACTCAATTGCTCTCATTTCTGTGTCTATGACTTTCCTAGCAGCAATGAAAGAGGTCTGATATCCCGTGAGTTGGGTGTCGAAAAGGATAAATACATTAAAGCAACCAAAGAGCCATTTTCATTTCTATATGTTGATAAGCCCATGAAGAGAATTAACAGGAATTTTTATGGAACAATATAACCAAATGATATAAATGGGAATATTCAACGAACATAGTTCATCGTCTTCTTTCACAACGGTTCCTCTTCAAGGAGCCGCTGGGCCTCAAGGAATAGGGTTTAAATTAACCCCAAATGGAAATTATGATATACAAAACAAAAAACTTGTTAATGTTAAACAAGGAGCTGATCCCAATGATGTTGTCACAAAGAGCCAAATACAATTGTTGGATAATGCTCCTGGTGATGTGCGAGCTAATAAAGCAGTAATTTACAGCAACAGTGGAAGTGTTCATACCAATAGTATTTATCTACAAGACACGCCAGACGGTGCTGGCAGCTCCAATGATGTTCGATTATTGACTGAGCATCAGTCTTATGAAAACATTCATCTTAATATACCAGATTTGAAAAACTTTGATGGCCATGGAGGACGAGCTAAAAGTGAAATAATGGTTACATCAACAGAACAACATATTACTGGACGGAAAACATTTTTTGATATTAGTGTTTTAAAACCTGATAATAACGATCAAGCGGCGAATAAAAAATATGTCGATGATGAGATTAAAAAAATACCATCACCTGATTTGTCTACATATTTGAAAAAAGATGGCACTGTTGAAATGACTGGAAATCTGGATATGGGTAATCAACAAATTACTAATCTTGGAGCCAATATACAAAATACATATGATGTCGTTAATTTAGGTTTCTGTGATACTAAATATTTACAAAAAGTCTCCAATAGTGACCTCGATATGGACAATCATAAAATCAAAGATATGGCTCAACCAACTGATGATAACGATGCTGTTAATAAACACTACGTTGATCATAACTTTCTCAACAGGTTAACACCCAATGCTCTTGGTGGTGAATTAGATATGAGAGGTCATAAAATAATCGTTCTTGGAAATCCTTCCGATCCCAATGATGCTTCCACTAAAGCATATGTTGATACAGAAATAGCTAAAATACCATCTGTTGGAAGTGATTTGAGTGTATATTTGAAAAAAGATGGAAGTGTTGCAATGACTGGAAACCTTGATATGAATAATAAACAAATCAAAGATATGGCTCAACCAACTGATGATAATGATGCTACTACCAAAAAATATTTTGATGACAAATTGGAGCAAAGTCATCTTGTCAGCAGCCATAAAACAAATGAATTCAAATATCTTACAGATACCGATGAAAGCAGTTCAGAATATAATATCACAGTGTATGGAATAGCTGCTTTCAATCAATCCCCACATCAGAATAAAAAAGCTTATGATATCACATTGATTAAAGACAGTGGAAGTAATGATTACAGATCAAGGATAGGTTTCAATATTTATACTCTTGCTATTGGAACATACACAATTGTGTTTGAATTCTACCCACCGGAAATGACTAATATTCAATTATCATGTACTGCTTCTGAAGCATACATCCACAAAGCTGTACAGCGTGATTTCACTGCTTATAGCAAGCTATTGGTTCAATTCAATAACAACAGCAAACAAACTCCAAATTACATCTATTTGACGATGCATGGAACAGCTACAGCGACTCCAGTACAATGTCATCTGGTTGTTTACGGTGTCAAAGATTGGTCAGATAGCGTTTATCCAGGAGTGTATGATGGCTTGGACAATGTCATGTTTGAATATAAAAATGGAGATATGGAGATGAAAGTCAATATGGATATGAATAATAAGATTATTTCTGGTTTATTAAATCCGATATTTGATTCTGAAGCAATGAATTTGGGTTATTTTACCAACTTATTCAAAACGAAATACACTGGAACTATTGCCAGTGGTGTTTTCCAAAGAACAAATCCAACAAATAATTTTCAAATCGCTGCTGATGGAAATAACTTTTTCAATCTATACTCCGTTGTTTTCCAAAGCAATCAACAAGTTGCAAATGCACAAATTTTGATAAATGGGAAAAAACAAGGTGAAACAACCAACACTGACACATACCACAGAATTGGAAACATAATAAGTGGAAGCAATACATTTGATTTGCCCAAATCAAGAAAATTTGTCAGTATTGATTCTATGTCAATATTGGATAATATTGGAGCAGGAACTGCTGTTAATGGAACTTTTGAATTGAAAGTATTATACTCTGATTATTTTGAAAGATATCATGCTGTCAATAAAAGTTGGTTGTCAAATATTGAAACTTCAAGTGTTGTTAACGGCAACATAAAAAATGGAGTTTTTGAAAATGTTCATGGTTTCAATTTTGGAACATTAGGGCCGGTTAAAATAAAAAATATTGTAATTAATACAAAAAATCATTACCAAGTTTCTTTTGTCGCCATTGCTAACAGTAAAACTTTATTTTCCCATTTAATACAATTTAATATGAAAATTGGGAGAAATTTTGTAACTACAAATACAACAATCAAACCCATGATAATTCGAATGGGGATTTATAAAAGAAGACCAGGGTTTACTTCTCCAACTATAAACCAAGAAGTCACAGGAACTTTTGAAATTTATTTATCAACACTATTAATATAATGCCATACGTTGAAGATGAAAATGGAAACCATATTCTTGATGAAAATGGAGATAAAATAGAATACACAGTAACTTATGACAACTTACCAGATGGATTCAAATATAGAGAACCAATACATCTGAATGATGATGGTCATTTGGATACAGAAAACAGACATTTGGTGATAAAAGATGGAGTTAATTCAAATCATGCAATTTCACTCCAACAATTAATTAACAACAATGAAGACATCATCAAACCATATATTGAAACACAAATACAACAAGCTCTGGCTCAGTTTAAAGCTCAACAAGCTCAGGAAGCTGTAACGTTTCTCAACAATCAAGTTGCAATGAGAATAGGAAGAAAAAGTGGTACAATACCAAAAACAAATTACAAATGGATAAAATTATTGAGTAAAGATGACATTAAAGGAATCAATACATTGCAAGAGATTATTGTGACAAACACATATATCAGGAGAAATGACAGATATCATCATTCCAAATCCGATTTGGTGTCATCATCATTTGATCAATTGGAATTCTTCTTTGATGTGTCATTTGAAAACTATTATTGCTACTTCAACAATCATCCATCTGATTGGACAATGAAGTATTTTGTTGAATATATTAGGATACAATTACCTGACAATAATGTCCACTAGGTCGTGGACTCCGTTACTTTATTTTATAAAAATATTGTAATCAAATTGTATAATGAAAGAATTGTCAGAATTGCAAGAACACATTCGAACATCGATGATAGATTTTCACCGTAAATTGAGTCTTCCAATATTACCCAGACAGGAATGCATGATAAAAAGTATCGTAATATTCACATATTTGTATGAAAAACATTACAACACAGGTTTACCTGATGAAGTTTACAAAGAGTTAATTCATGATGGAATCGGATTAATTGGGCCTGGAGATGGATGGTTAACAGCTATTCTCCATCGATTATTTGGTTGGCAACCATATATCAGATCACATGGAATATTACATGATGCTAATGGCCAATTTTACAACAGATATCATCGTGACAAAGGATACATGTACACCATTAATGAGAAAAAAACATATCCTTGGATGAAAAAATGCATGTTTTTGGGTCAAATAACTGGTCTCTATTATTGCATCAAAAATAAGATAACCATATAATATATGCAAAAGAAGAAATTAATAATTGATTTCAATCATATTTCAAATCGATTATCAACAGAAGAAATTGATGAATTGAAAGCTTATTACATGACATATCACAAAAAGATGTGGATGTACAAAAGTGCATACAAAAGATTCAAAAAATGGGAATTCGCTGGTAATATTTCATCCATTGTATTTGCAACTGGTGGTATTGCATCATCGGTTGCAACCAGTGGAGCTTCATTATTGGCAATATCATCGGTGTCTGTCATAATTCAAGCTTATATGAAGCATAAAAAAGTTGAAATCAAACTTTATCAATGCCAATATGCTTTTCAAACTTACGGACATTTATTAAATGAAATAAAAGAAATAATGAGAAGTGGACATTTTGATAGAGATGATTTGACAAACAAGCTTACTCAAAATGATGATTTCATTTTGGATAATTCGCCGATTGTCGATAAATGGGGTGACAAATATGATAAAAAATATCAGATATTCACTTATGTTTGATTAATAATGTGCATGATTTGGGGGCCAATAATGTCCATAATTTTATCCCAATAAACATTGTATAATTTCATTGTTTTTTTGGATTTTGTCAACTCAATTTGGGAAGAATCAATTTTCATAAATTGCAATATTCTATGCAAAAGATATTTCAAACTGATTATTCTCTTTCTTTTACCATTGATTTGTGGCAGTATTTTGTTTATTTCAACGAATATTTTATGAATTTTGAAATTGGTTGAACAACTGATTTCAATTTTGTTTTTCAAAATAATTTTATCTAATGTATGCGACAAATGGTATTTTCTATTATACACTGTTTTCTTGTATATTTTGAACAAATTGGCATGAAAATTGATATATTCTGTTTTGTATTCTTCACCAACAACCTGTCCACAAGCAACACACGTTAATTGACATTCCATGTTTTTCAAATTCTGTGATCCACAACATTCAGGCATTGATTGTTGTGTTTCAACTTTGGATTCATCATGATATCCACAAAATTCACATTCATCTTTGCAATGCAGGAATTGGCACAGAGATGATTCCACCTGCTTGGAAACATCTTTTGGTTTTTTCAAAATGGATTTCATTTTTGTATAAATATAGTATATAATATAATTACACAAAAATGTTTTCAAAAATATTGAAACCACAAAAGATGATACAAAGTCTCGAAATCAAATATTTGACAAAAAACAAACCAAATAATTGTAAAGATATTGAAACAAAATTTTCTCCAAAAACATTAAAATTAAATATCTCATCACAAAAGATGAGTCAAAGTGTTCAAATCAAATATTTATCAAAAAACAAATAAAAACCAAGTTTTGTCACAAGTTTTTGTTGCAATGTTTTGATCACAAGTTGATACTATCATTGGATAGCATAATGACCATAGGCCAATGAGTGTATTCCATCAGGATACAAATATCGTTTATCATCAAAACATGACAACGATGTCTTGTTGATGGTGTAACTACCAAGTTCATGATGGTTACTTCTGATTGTTTTCATTTGGTGAAATAATTGTTTCTCATTGAACAACATCTTTTGGTTTTTTCAAAATGGATTTCATTTTTGTATAAATATAGTATATAATATAATTACACAAAAATGTTTTCAAAAATATTGAAACCACAAAAGATGATACAAAGTCTCGAAATCAAATATTTGACAAAAAACAAACCAAATAATTGTAAAGATATTGAAACAAAATTTTCTCCAAAAACATTAAAATTAAATATCTCATCACAAAAGATGAGTCAAAGTGTTCAAATCAAATATTTATCAAAAAACAAATAAAAACCAAGTTTTGTCACAAGTTTTTGTTGCAATGTTTTGATCACAAGTTGATACTATCATTGGATAGCATAATGACCATAGGCCAATGAGTGTATTCCATCAGGATACAAATATCGTTTATCATCAAAACATGACAACGATGTCTTGTTGATGGTGTAACTACCAAGTTCATGATGGTTACTTCTGATTGTTTTCATTTGGTGAAATAATTGTTTCTCATTGAACAACACATCTTTGTAATCAAAATGTTGAATATCATTTTTGATGACATTCTTTTTGATTCCTTTGGCTGTTTTTCCACCATTGTTGTTATCTTTGATATATGAATACATTTTGGATCTCAATCCAACGAATTCAGTAATGGGTACACCAGCGGCTTCATCTTTGAATTTTCCAATAACTTTTTTATTTGTGGAGTCATAAAATTGATGATTTGATGGATAATCCGAGTTATCAAACATTTCTTTTTTATTCCAAAAATCTTGATACACATCTTCGGCTTCAATTTCATATGTCAAACTGTCTGTATCCGTAAACAGTAACTTAGCTTTTGAACCATACTTCTTTTTAATGAAATTGTAATGGAAATCGTACATCAAATTGCTCAAATCAAGGATACACATACCAACATAGGCTGGTCTGTTGAGTGTCAACGATTCCTTTATTTTATGGACTGCAACGAAGTTTTCATTAAAGATTTTGCTATTGATGAATGTTGGTTTGGAAGTCATTTTCAATAATTGTTTCTCATTGGTAACCAATTTGATGTCTTCTCGTTTTCTGATATTCTCCATTGTTTTACCGAAGACACTATTGTTCATCAGTTTGAAGAAATCTTTCTCAAAAGCATTCTTTGCATTAGTTCTTTGATGTGTATTGAAATCAATGTATGTCTTCAACCAAGGACTTTGATTAAAGGATAATACACGGTATATTTTAGTCAATTTCAAACCCAATTCACGATACAATTGCAGATTACGATAATGTAATACATATTTTGATTTGTTTGCCAATGTTGGAATCAACTTATTGACTTGTCCACTTTTGATTCCAAATTTATCTGCAACTCTTTGACAATAATCTGACAGCATATCTTGTGTCACTTTGATTTGTTCAGCGCCACATGGATAATCATTATGCAGGTCATGTAATTCATGAGGATATTCCAAATCAACTTCCAATAAATATCCAGTCTTATTATCTTTGGGAATCGTTTTCCAATTAATGTTTTTTATTTGTTGTTTATTCAACCATTTGAAATTCCCAGTTGGAAGATGTTGTGACATAGCCCATCCATATAGATTGTTGGCATCCAAATACATGATATGTTTACTGGATTCATTTGGATTCCAATTTTGCATGTATTTGTTGTTAGCTTTGCCGTATCTATTGGCTATGTAACTGATTCCTCCACGCATGCCCTTTTCAACAAATTGATACATATCAATATCCGTGATTAATTCAAGTTTGACTTCAGTCATTTTCAACATTGCATCCCAAGATAATCCTGGAGATGTGAAATAATGACAAGGATCCAATCTATAGTATTCCAAACATGTTTTCCTGAAATTTTCAAAAACATCAGCCAGCAATAATACATCAGATTTGAGATATAAATCATGGTATTCGCCCATGGTTTTCAATTGAAATGTATTCCAAACATTTTGTGCATGACTGTATTCTTCATCAGTGATATTTGTATTATTCATTTGACTGTAAAATTCATCTTTGGTTGGTAATTGAGTATCATTGAATTTATCAAAATTACTCATATAATCATACGGATAAACTCCTTTTTGTTTCATTAATTGTAATTTACGACCTTTGAAAACTTCACTGGTATATTTGAAGGCATCTTCTGGTAGATTCTTTACAAGATTTGCCAATGATTGATTCATAAACTGAAGACTGTCGATAAATACTAAATTATAACCCAACATGAAGGCCATGTATTGTTCCATGTTATTTGGGATTACATTAATTTTGTGTTGTCTGGTTTCACCTTTTCTATCCACATAAGTATTGGTCTCAATAATTTTACCAATTTCTTGCATTATAAAATGACTATCATATCCTTTCAAATTATGAAATATTACAGGGATTTTGTTAGTTATTGTAAAATCCCTGTTACATTGATTATGGGCTGAGCCACGGAATTTTCCAGTAATATGGCAATGGTCTCTAACACGTCTATCATTTTTTGTGAATTGTTTGCAACAAATGTGGCAAGATGTTGCTTTCCGAAAATTGGATTCATCTTCTGGAGACATAACTAATGGTTTATTGAATTTGTATTTAATAGTTTGTCTGCAATATTTGACTTCATCAAGCATTGCTTGCATAAATTTGTAAACAGCTTTTTCTCCACGATAATATTTAATTGGTTTGGAATATTTGTCATCATAGCAGCATACAACTTTGTAACCATAACCGCAATCAGTGTGTTTTTGATAAGCTTCAGTAAAAGATTGTTGGTTAGATTGATTACAACCATGAATTGGTTCAGTGATTGCTTCAAAATCTGCGTATATCACGAATGGCGCTTGCATTTGTTTATTAAAATTTTTGAATTCTATTTTGGAACCAACTTCGGGCATTTTGATTGATTGTACACCATTGATTTCAATACATACTTCCTTGTGTTTCAACAATATTTCTTCCTTGGAGAAACATTGAAGGCAATGCATACAAAAATGTTTTTTATTTTTATTTCTTGTTTTTCGATACATAAATCTATTAAAATCTTGGATAAGACAGTAATGTTTCTTTTCATCTTCTGAGATTAGCAATAGATTCATCACATTCTCAAACTTTTCTTTGGACACATAAATTGGATAAGTTTGTTTGTTTTCATAACCAAAAACATTGATGTTGATACTGTTTTGGATTTCAACTTTGTTATAATGTTTGACTGAAACAGGGAATTCAATTCCTTGATAATTCAATTTTTTGACAAATGCTTTGTCAGTTTTTTTGATTCGTTGTGGATTATTTTCTCGTGGATTCAAATGTCTAACGTGACACCAACGAAAGCATTCATTGTCTTTATTCTTTAGATTAATCAATCCACTTTTGTTATGTTGTAGTTCAGTTGGAAGTTTAATGTAAGAACTTCCAGTAAGAGGCTCATATTTGATAATATTAATGTAATGTCCATTGATTGATTTAATTATCCAAGCTGAACCTTCACTAATCCATTTGTGAATATCATTCATAATTTGTTCAACATTAACATCCAAAGATTCTTGAAAATCATTGGCATTAGTTATTGTTTTTGGTTTACTATTAAAATATCCAATTCTGGAGACAGTTTGGTTTCCTTTTTGTTGTTCAAAATAAATTGTCAAAGTTTCAATAAATTTAATTCCTTTCATTTGAGTTAATAATTGTTTCATAAAATGAGCTATCGCTAATCTGGTTGAACTCATTTGAATCAAAGGATCTGTTTCATTTTTAATTCCAACTTCATAAGATTTGTTATATCCCTTGAATGCTCTTGCAACTTCTGTGATTTGAGTTCTTTGTGTTGGAACTGGAGCCATTTTCTTCATTCTTGGTGCTGCTTTGGGTTTATCAGCAAATTGAATCGGAGGTGGAATTATGTTGTTTCTCGGCATAGGTTGAGGTCCATCTCTAAATTGCATTGGCGGCTTGATGATTGTATTCTCGTAATCTTTTACCATTTGTTTGACTGATTTTCGTGGATAGGGTATTGGTTTCACTTTCTTGGTTCTCGGCATTGGAACCGGTTTTTGTTTTTCCAATAATAATGCTATTAATTGATCTTTCGTTAATTTTGATAAATTATTTTTGTTCATAATATTATATGTTATATTATTTTTATTTTGTGATTCCAGATTTGCTAATGGATGAAGACTGGAGGCAACATCCATGCCAGTCATCTGTGGAAGGACTGACGGCTTCGTTGATTTGTTTCTGTTTTGTGGCAACATGGCCTCAAATTCCATTTATTTTTCATGAAATCTAAGGTCACTAACTACAAACTAAACTACAAAAATCACCAAAATTCTATGTTTGGTAAATGTTCTTGAAGTTGTTTTTTGTATGGAAATTTACCCATTTTGATTTTTTCAATAATTGTATTGTATTTTTTATCAATTTTTTGTTTTTCATCTTCTGTAAACTCGTCTTCTGATTCCTCCAATTTAATTTCCATTTTGATTGATTCAATGGGCTTATCAGTTGTAATTTCAATCTTTGTTTTATATTTTCTGGCTGCAAAAGCATGTTTCATATTTTCTGATTTAGTTACTATTTCCAGATTATCAATGCAATTATTTTGTCGATTTGAATCAATGTGATTTATTTCCATTCCATCAGGAATTGGACCATTGAATATTTCATAAACTAATCGATGAACATAAAAGTGTTTTTCAGGTAATCCAATTTGTGATAACCGAATCTGTCTATATCCAGATGATTTTTTAAATCCAATTGAACATCTCTTGGTTTTTTTATTAAATATTTGGCCATATTTGTTGGCTCCAAAGTTTGTATAAATTTGGTGATAATAAAATTTTTCACATTCAATTAGAACATTTTGTTTTTTGGATATTTTTTTACCAAGTCTATTTTTTCCTTCGTATATCATATTTTGTTGTCGAGTTACAATTTCAAGATTATCAATTGCATTATCTTGTTTATCATTATTTATATGGTGTATTTGATATCCATCAGGTATTATTTGTTGATTAACAGCTTCCCAAATAAAACGATGAGCTTGATATTGTTTTTTACTATTTTGATTGCAAACAGATGTTCCCAAATAACCATCTAATCTTAATCTTCCTTTTCTTGGTTTCAATCTCTTGCAATTAATAATGTAACCATCTTTTGAGGCAGCATAATTATGGTATATTGGATGAATAAAATATGTTTTACCATCATGAAAAACAGTATTTATTGCTGGAATTTGTGTTGATGAATTTTCACCAGCAGAAGAATCCAAAAGTTGATTTTCAGATTTTTGATTTTTTTTCATTTCTTCTATAATAGTATCTATCACCAAAGCTTTAAGCCATTTTGGTTTTCAAATTCATGTCCAAATTACCCTCCAAAAAGACATCAACCATTGTTGAATTCAAAATATAGCCAAACAACTCTTGTATTCATTGATGATTAATCATTGTAAAGTGGAAAATTAATGTCATCCAAATCGTTACACATTCTGTAAAACATCTTATTGATTATTTTATTTTCTGTGCGTGTAAACTCACAATCATTGTCTTCCATTGGTGGAAATTCCATTAATCTATTGACTGTTTGCAATTCTTCTTCAGAGTATGAGCTGTTAAAAAATTCTTTTCTGGCTTTGTGCATGTGTTTCATATTTTCAGAGGCTGTAACCAGTTGCAAATTTACAATTGAATTGTTCTGGCGATTGGAATCAATGTGATTTATTTGCAATCCAGGAGAAATATGTGTCTGATTTACGGCCTCATAGACGAATCGATGAGCGGGGCATGTATTGTTACGTCCCGGAGAAATTATATAATAGCCATTTTCAGATAAGTATCCTTTTCTAGGTTCTAATCTTTTTCGATTGATTATATAACCATCAACTGAGGCTCCGAAATTTCGAAATGTTGGATGAATAAAATATGTTTTATCATTGTGATCAAATTGGTTGTTCATATAAATAAGGTTACATAAAATTGAATAACCGGTTTAAACCAGTTTTGAAAAAAGCAAGGAAAATTTAGGTTTTTAGGTTTTAGGTCAAAAGCTAAATTTAGGTTTTTAGGTTTTTGAGAAACGAGGATAAAAATTTAGGTTTTTTGAATTCAAAGGCTGAAATAGTATTTTATGTAGTTATTGGGGTGAGATAATGTGTGGTTTATGGCGTCTCCGTTGCAGGAGTTAGAAAAAATATTGGATTTATAAGGATTTGTATGGGATTTTTTATCATTTTTTGAAACGTGGGTTGATACCCTCATATATCTAACTACTTTTACTCCAGTTCTTATTATGTTGTTTCTTTTCACTTTCATGTTTGCTTTAGAGCCGGGGAACGAAATATTTTCGTATTAGCCTGATGTTATTATTCTAGCTGTGAAGTTGTTCGTTTCAAGAACCATCGCTCAATTAACTTGTGTTTTGATGTGTTGTTATTGTCGCACTTCTTTGTGACAAAACTTTCTTTCAGTTAAATACGGTAAGTTAAGTTTACCTAGCTAATCAACACAATCAGACTCTCCGCGAATGCCTTAGTTACTTTCTAGAATTGCGTGAAAATTTTGCCTAGCCCGTCGCTCGAGATGCTCGCATTTGTCAAAACTAATTATATGACGAGTTGTTGTCAAAATGATGTTTTTTCTCATTTGAAGTTGAATTGTTCAGTTCAGAGAAATCAAATTTTGGGCCATTTCAGTTAAAAGAATATTTGTTTCATTACAAAAAAAACTTAGCTTGAGCATTTCATTTCAAAGCGCCCTTTGAACAGCGCAGTGCATACGACATTATAGAACACGCTCAATGTTTGGAGGTCAAAAACCTGCTTAATTTTCGAAGTTTATGGCCTAAAAAATTCTTTAGTAGACAGATCTAAGTTGGTTTCATACTTATCCAACCGTGCGTTAGTAAGATATCAGCCGTTCTTGCAATCAACAGCCCTAATTCTTACTTAGCTTGCTGGTTGATCATTAACTGTTATGACATGTGTGACCTAAAAAGACTAATTTTGAGGCCAGAGCGTGAATCCCTATAAAGTGATGGTAAAAGTTTCCGGCAAAGTTCTTTTCTAAACAAATTAACTCTTTGAGTGAGATAAAAAATGAACTACGACGTCAATCTGTACGGATGCCAAGGCTTGGGTAGAATGAACAATCACATACATTGAGCGTTTTTTTTTTGTTTGTTTTTTTTATTAAACGAAATTAAAATAATGAAAAGATTCCCTTGTCGTTAAGTGACTTTATAGACTAATCACAAGTGTGTTTTTTCCCCCTAGAGTTTTAATATTTTTGATCATTGCCTGATCATTTTGTTGAAATAAACAACGAGATATTTCTCTATCCGTTATATGAGGTTCACTACGTACGCATGCCCAAACCTCAAGACGTACCACTTGGAAGACGGCTAATCATGTTATATATAGATGAAGCTGAATTTGAGACAGTCGGATGTGAGCGCTAGCCGAAAGGGATGTACTTATTATGGTCTAGGGGCTAGTTCATCTCTCCCTCACTGGCTTGTCGTCAGACAAGTTATCGGACTGAGTGGCAAGATCATCCCCGCTGGCAGAAGAGACCTTTGGTGCATGGGGTTTCGGATGCCAGGACGGTTGTATTATTTCACAATAAAAAGTAGAGAGATTAACCCTGTAAGCCCTAACAGTGATCAGTATCAAATTTCTCCTGGTAAAATTAATGTTTATTCAATCCCTGAGGTCATGAGAATTAAGGATACGACCACCCAACATGAATTCTCTTGATATTTTAATAACTTCTACCCAGTCGGCTTTTATAAGAAAAATATAGGGACAAGACAGGAGAGTTTGTCCTTTGATATTAGGGCTGAAAGGGTTAAAACATGACGTTTCGGCGACAACATGTCACCATTATTTTGTTTATTATTATTACTATTATTATTTTAGTGACAGGATGATCACATTGACTTTCAGGCCTTCTTTGCGATGAGAAGTCAGCGCGCCGTCAGTGGCAGCGATTGATCGATGGAACGGTATCGGCTGACTTTGCTGGGGAGCGAATCTGGCGAACCACAGCGGCGCCGCTAGAAAGTTCTCTTCTGACAGGGAAACAACTTAAAGGTCTCAGTAAGTCTTGAACAATCGTGTTTTATTCAGTAAGAGTTTGTATTTCTCTTTCACATATCGCTAAGTAATCAACGTGTTTAGTTAAGGCCATGTTTCTGCCGGCAATTTTTTTCGTCTGCTGATCAGCTGTGTTGTTGTGTTTAACTGGATTCAGTGAACTTTATTCAGGGATTCGGGGCCACCTAAAATGCACAATCGACTTAAATAAACTGGTTTACTCCAGTTCTTATTATGTTGTTTCTTTTCACTTTCATGTTTGCTTTAGAGCCGGAGAACGAAATATTTTCGTATTAGCCTGATGTTATTATTCTAGCTGTGAAGTTGTTCGTTTCAAGAACCATCGCTCAATTAACTTGTGTTTTGATGTGTTGTTATTGTCGCACTTCTTTGTGACAAAACTTTCTTTCAGTTAAATACGGTAAGTTAAGTTTACCTAGCTAATCAACACAATCAGACTCTCCGCGAATGCCTTAGTTACTTTCTAGAATTGCGTGAAAATTTTGCCTAGCCCGTCGCTCGAGATGCTCGCATTTGTCAAAACTAATTATATGACGAGTTGTTGTCAAAATGATGTTTTTTCTCATTTGAAGTTGAATTGTTCAGTTCAGAGAAATCAAATTTTGGGCCATTTCAGTTAAAAGAATATTTGTTTCATTACAAAAAAAACTTAGCTTGAGCATTTCATTTCAAAGCGCCCTTTGAACAGCGCAGTGCATACGACATTATAGAACACGCTCAATGTTTGGAGGTCAAAAACCTGCTTAATTTTCGAAGTTTATGGCCTAAAAAATTCTTTAGTAGACAGATCTAAGTTGGTTTCATACTTATCCAACCGTGCGTTAGTAAGATATCAGCCGTTCTTGCAATCAACAGCCCTAATTCTTACTTAGCTTGCTGGTTGATCATTAACTGTTATGACATGTGTGACCTAAAAAGACTAATTTTGAGGCCAGAGCGTGAATCCCTATAAAGTGATGGTAAAAGTTTCCGGCAAAGTTCTTTTCTAAACAAATTAACTCTTTGAGTGAGATAAAAAATGAACTACGACGTCAATCTGTACGGATGCCAAGGCTTGGGTAGAATGAACAATCACATACATTGAGCGTTTTTTTTTTGTTTGTTTTTTTTATTAAACGAAATTAAAATAATGAAAAGATTCCCTTGTCGTTAAGTGACTTTATAGACTAATCACAAGTGTGTTTTTTCCCCCTAGCTTTTCATATTTTTGATCATTGCCTGATCATTTTGTTGAAATAAACAACGAGATATTTCTCTATCCGTTATATGAGGTTCACTACGTACGCATGCCCAAACCTCAAGACGTACCACTTGGAAGACGGCTAATCATGTTATATATAGATGAAGCTGAATTTGAGACAGTCGGATGTGAGCGCTAGCCGAAAGGGATGTACTTATTATGGTCTAGGGGCTAGTTCATCTCTCCCTCACTGGCTTGTCGTCAGACAAGTTATCGGACTGAGTGGCAAGATCATCCCCGCTGGAAGAAGAGACCTTTGGTGCATGGGGTTTCGGATGCCAGGACGGTTGTATTATTTCACAATAAAAAGTAGAGAGATTAACCCTGTAAGCCCTAACAGTGATCAGCATCAAATTTCTCCTGGTAAAATTAATGTTTATTCAATCCCTGAGGTCATGAGAATTAAGGATACGACCACCCAACATGAATTCTCTTGATATTTTAATAACCTCTACCCAGTCGGCTTTTATAAGAAAAATATAGGGACAAGACAGGAGAGTTTGTCCTTTGATATTAGGGCTGAAAGGGTTAAAACATGACGTTTCGGCGACAACATGTCACCATTATTTTGTTTATTATTATTACTATTATTATTTTAGTGACAGGATGGTCACATTGACTTTCAGGCCTTCTTTGCGATGAGAAGTCAGCGCGCCTTCAGTGGCAGCGATTGATCGATGGAACGGTATCGGCTGACTTTGCTGGGGAGCGAATCTGGCGAACCACAGCGGCGCCGCTAGAAAGTTCTCTTCTGACAGGGAAACAACTTAAAGGTCTCAGTAAGTCTTGAACAATCGTGTTTTATTCAGTAAGAGTTTGTATTTCTCTTTCACATATCGCTAAGTAATCAACGTGTTTAGTTAAGGCCATGTTTCTGCCGGCAATTTTTTTCGTCTGCTGATCAGCTGTGTTGTTGTGTTTAACTGGATTTAGTGAACTTTATGCATGGGGTGCATGGGGTTTCGGATGCCAGGACGGTTGTATTATTTCACAATAAAAAGTAGAGAGATTAACCCTGTAAGCCCTAACAGTGATCAGCATCAAATTTCTCCTGGTAAAATTAATGTTTATTCAATCCCTGAGGTCATGAGAATTAAGGATACGACCACCCAACATGAATTCTCTTGATATTTTAATAACTTCTACCCAGTCGGCTTTTATAAGAAAAATATAGGGACAAGACAGGAGAGTTTGTCCTTTGATATTAGGGCTGAAAGGGTTAAAACATGACGTTTCGGCGACAACATGTCACCATTATTTTGTTTATTATTATTACTATTATTATTTTAGTGACAGGATGATCACATTGACTTTCAGGCCTTCTTTGCGATGAGAAGTCAGCGCGCCGTCAGTGGCAGCGATTGATCGATGGAACGGTATCGGCTGACTTTGCTGGGGAGCGAATCTGGCGAACCACAGCGGCGCCGCTAGAAAGTTCTCTTCTGACAGGGAAACAACTTAAAGGTCTCAGTAAGTCTTGAACAATCGTGTTTTATTCAGTAAGAGTTTGTATTTCTCTTTCACATATCGCTAAGTAATCAACGTGTTTAGTTAAGGCCATGTTTCTGCCGGCAATTTTTTTCGTCTGCTGATCAGCTGTGTTGTTGTGTTTAACTGGATTTAGTGAACTTTATTCAGGGATTCGGGGCCACCTAAAATGCACAATCGACTTAAATAAACTGGTTTACTCCAGTTCTTATTATGTTGTTTCTTTTCACTTTCATGTTTGCTTTAGAGCCGGAGAACGAAATATTTTCGTATTAGCCTGATGTTATTATTCTAGCTGTGAAGTTGTTCGTTTCAAGAACCATCGCTCAATTAACTTGTGTTTTGATGTGTTGTTATTGTCGCACTTCTTTGTGACAAAACTTTCTTTCAGTTAAATACGGTAAGTTAAGTTTACCTAGCTAATCAACACAATCAGACTCTCCGCGAATGCCTTAGTTACTTTCTAGAATTGCGTGAAAATTTTGCCTAGCCCGTCGCTCGAGATGCTCGCATTTGTCAAAACTAATTATATGACGAGTTGTTGTCAAAATGATGTTTTTTCTCATTTGAAGTTGAATTGTTCAGTTCAGAGAAATCAAATTTTGGGCCATTTCAGTTAAAAGAATATTTGTTTCATTACAAAAAAAACTTAGCTTGAGCATTTCATTTCAAAGCGCCCTTTGAACAGCGCAGTGCATACGACATTATAGAACACGCTCAATGTTTGGAGGTCAAAAACCTGCTTAATTTTCGAAGTTTATGGCCTAAAAAATTCTTTAGTAGACAGATCTAAGTTGGTTTCATACTTATCCAACCGTGCGTTAGTAAGATATTAGCCGTTCTTGCAATCAACAGCCCTAATTCTTACTTAGCGTGCTGGTTGATTATTAACTGTTATGACTTGTGTGACCTAAGAAGACTAATTTTGAGGCCAGAGCGTGAATCCCTATAAAGTGATGGTAAAAGTTTCCGGCAAAGTTCTTTTCTAAACAAATTAACTCTTTGAGTGAGATAAAAAATGAACTACGACGTCAATCTGTACGGATGCCAACGCTTGGGTAGAATGAACAATCACACACATTGAGCGTTTTTTTTTTTATTTTTTTATTAAACGAAATTAAAATAATGAAAAGATTCCCTTGTCGTTAAGTGACTTTATAGACTAATCACAAGTGTGTTTTTTCCCCCTAGCTTTTCATATTTTTGATCATTGCCTGATCATTTTGTTGAAATAAACAACGAGATATTTCTCTATCCGTTATATGAGGTTCACTACGTACGCATGCCCAAACCTCAAGACGTACCACTTGGAAGACGGCTAATCATGTTATATATAGATGAAGCTGAATTTGAGACAGTCGGATGTGAGCGCTAGCCGAAAGGGATGTACTTATTATGGTCTAGGGGCTAGTTCATCTCTCCCTCACTGGCTTGTCGTCAGACAAGTTATCGGACTGAGTGGCAAGATCATCCCCGCTGGCAGAAGAGACCTTTGGTGCATGGGGTTTCTGATGCCAGGACGGTTGTATTATTTCACAATAAAAAGTAGAGAGATTAACCCTGTAAGCCCTAACAGTGATCAGCATCAAATTTCTCTTGGTAAAATTAATGTTTATTCAATCCCTGAGGTCATGAGAATTAAGGATACGACCACCCAACATGAATTCTCTTGATATTTTAATAACTTCTACCCAGTCGGCTTTTATAAGAAAAATATAGGGACAAGACAGGAGAGTTTGTCCTTTGATATTAGGGCTGAAAGGGTTAAAACATGACGTTTCGGCGACAACATGTCACCATTATTTTGTTTATTATTATTACTATTATTATTTTAGTGACAGGATGATCACATTGACTTTCAGGCCTTCTTTGCGATGAGAAGTCAGCGCGCCGTCAGTGGCAGCGATTGATCGATGGAACGGTATCGGTAAGAGTTTGTATTTCTCTTTCTCATATCGCTAAGTAATCAACGTGTTTAGTTAAGGCCATGTTTCTGCCGGCAATTTTTTTCGTCTGCTTTTCAGCTGTGTTGTTGTGTTTAACTGGATTAGGTGAACTTTATTTAGGGAATCTAACCCCCAAACGTAAGAATTACTAACCTCCAAACGTAAATATTCTAACCCTTAAACAAAAGAATTATTAACCCCTAAATGTAAAAAAATCTAACTTCCAAACGTAAAAATTACTAGCAACCACACATAAAAAAACTTACCCCCACACGTAAGAAATTCAACCCCTAAACGTAAGAATTACTAGCCACCAAACGTAAAAAACTCAACCCCCAAACGTAAGAATTACTAACCGCTAAACGTAAAAAATCTAATTCCCAAACGTAAGAATTACTAACCCTTAAACGTAAGAATTACCAACCCTCAAACGTAAGAAATCTAACCCCCAAACGTAAGAATTACTAACACCAAAAAGCAAGAAATCTAACCCTCAAACGTAAGAATTACTAGCCCCCAAAGGTAAAAATTACTGACTCCCAAACGTAAGAAATCTAACCCCCAAACGAAGAGTTATTACCCCCAAACGAAAGAAAACTAACCCCCAAACGTAAGAATTACTAACCCAAAAAGCAATAAATCTAACCCTTAAACGTAAAAATTACTAGCCCCAAAAAGTAAAAATTACTAACCCCAAAACAAAAGAAATCTAACCGCAAAACGTAAGAGGTATTATCCCCCAAACGTAAAAATTATTAGCCACCAAACATAAAAAAACTAACCCCCAATTGTAAGAATTACTAAGCCCCAAAGGTATGAATTACTAACCCCCAAACGTAAGAAATCTAACCCTTAAACGTAAGAATTACTAGCCACCAAACGTAAAAAAACTAATCCCCAAAGGTAAGAATTACTAATCCTTTAAACGTAAGAATTACTAACCCTCAAACGTAAGAAATCTAACCCCAAAACGTAAGAATTACTAACCCTAAAAGGCAAGAAATCTAACCCTCAAACGTAAGAATTACTAGCCCGCAAAGGTAAAAATTACTGACCCCCAAACATAAGAAATACAACCCCCAAACAAAGAATTATTACCACCAAACGAAAGAAAACTAACCCCCAAACGTAAGAATTACTAACTCAAAAAGCAAGAAATCTAACCCTTTAAGGTAAGAATTACTAGCCCCCAAAGGTAAAAATTACTGACCCCCAAACGTGTTAAATCTAACCCCCAAACGAAGAATTATTACACCCAAACGAAAGAAAACTAACCCCCAAACGTAGGAATTACTAACCCCAAAAAGTAAGAAATCTAACCGCAAAACGTAAGAAGTACTAACCCCTAAACGTAAAAAATTTAATTCCCAAACGTAAGAATTACTAACCCTTAAACGTAAAAATTACTAACCCTCAAACGTAAGAAATCTAACCCCCAAACGTAAGAATTACTAACCTAAAAAAGCAAGAAATCTAACCTGCAAACGTAAGAATTACTAGCCCCCAAAGGTAAAAATTACTGACCCCCAAACGTAAGAAATCTAACCCCCAAACGAAAGAAAACTATCCCCGAAATGTAGGAATTACTAACCCCAAAACGTAAGAAGTCTAACTGCAAAACGTAAGAAGTACTAACCCCTAAACGTAAAAAAATTTAACTTTCAAATGTAAAACTTATTAGCCACCAAACATAAAAATACTAACCCCCAAACGTAAGAATTACTAACCCCCAAACGTAAGAAATCTAACCCCAAAAAATAAGAAAACTAACCCCGAAGGTAACAATTACTAGCCCCCAAACGTAAGAGAACTAATATCCAAACTTAAGAATTACTAACCCCAAGAAAAAAGAAATCTAACCCCCAAACGTAGGAATTACTAACCACCAAACGTAAGAAATTTAACCTCCAAACGTAAGAAATGCTAACTCCCAAAACGTAACAATTACTAGCCACCAAACGTAAGAATTACTAACCCCAAAACGCAAGAAAAATAACCCCTAAACGTAAGAATTATTAACCCCCAATCGTAAGAAATCTAAACCCTTAAACGTAAATATTATCAGCCACCAAACGTAGAAAAAAATAAACCCCAAAGGTAAGAAATATAAGGTTACAGGATAAGAAATCTAACCCCCAAACGTAACAATTACCAACCCCCAAACGTAAGAAATCTAACCCTTAAACATAAAAATTACTAGCCCTCGAAGGTAAAAATTTATTAACCTCCAAACGTAAGAAATCTAACCCCAAAACGTAAGAATTACTAGCCCCCAAACGTAAGAAAACTAACCTCCAAATGTAGGAATTACTAACCGCCAAACGTAAGAAATCTAGCCCCCAAACGTAAGAATTACTAGCCACCAAATGAAAAAACCTAACCCCCAACCGTAAGAATTACTAACCCCTAAACGTAAAAATTACTAACCCCCAAACGTAAGAATTACTAACCGTCAAACGTAAGAAATCTGACGCCCAAACGTAAGAATTACTAGCCCCCAAACGTAACAAAACTAGCCCCCAAACTTAAGAATTACTAACCCCAAAAAGCAAGAAGTCTAACCCCCAAACGAAAGAATTACTAGCCCCCAAAGGTAAAAATTACTAACCCTTAAACGTAAAAAATCTAACCTTCAAACGTAAGAATTGCTAGCCCCTAACCGTAAGAAAACTAACTCCCAAACGTAAGAATTACTACCCGCAAACGTAAGATATACTAGCCACCAAACGTAAAAAAAACTAACTGACAAACGTAAGAATTACTAATTCCTAAACGTAAGAATTACTAACCCCCAAACGTAACAAATCTAACCCCGAAACGTACGAATTACTAGCCACCAAACGTAGAATCCCTAACCCCCATACGTAAGAATAACTAACCCTCAAACGTAAGAAATCTAACCCCCAAACGTACGAATTACTAACCCCAATAAGCAAGAAATCTAACCTCCAAAAGTAAGAAATCTAACCCCCAAACGTAAGAAATCTAACCCCCAAACGTAAGAAATCTAACCCTTAAACGTAAGAAATATTAACCCCCAAACGTAAGAAATCTAACCCCAAAATATAAGAAAACTAACTCCCAAACGTAACATTTACTAACCCCTTAAACGTAAGTAATCTAAGCCCTAAACGTAAGAATTACTAACCCCCAAACGTAAGAAATCCAACTCCCAAACTTAAAAATTACTAGCCCCCAAAAGTAAAAATTACTAACCCCCAAACGTAAGAAATCTAACCCTAAAAGATAAGAAAACTAACCCCTTAACGTAAGAGTTACTAACACCCAAACGTAAAAAATATAACCCCCAAAGGTAAGAATTACTAACCCCCAAACGTAACAATTACTAACCCCTAAACGTAAGAAATCTGACCGCCAAACGTAAAAATTACTAGCCCCAAAAGGTAAAAATTACTCTCCTCCAAACGTGAGAAATCTAACCCCCAAACGTAAGAATTACTAGCCCCCAAACGTAAAAAACTAACCCCCAAAGGTAAGAAATCTAACCCCTTAACGTAAAAATTACTAACTTCCAAACGTAAGAAATCTAGCCCCCGAACGTAAGAATTACTAGCCCCCAAATGTAAGAAAACTAACCCCAAAACTTAAGAAATCTAACCCCCAAACGTAGGAATTACTCGCCACCAAACGTAAAAATATCTGACCCCCAAAGGTAAGAGTTGCTAGCCCCTAAACGTAAGAAATCTAACCCCCATACGTAAGAATTACTAACCCCCAAACGTAGGAAATCTAACACCCAAACGTAGGTATTATCAGCCACCAAACGTAAAAAAACTAACCCCCAAAGGTAAGAAATCTAACCCCAAAGGATAAGAAAACTAACTCCCAAACGTAAAAATTACTAACACCCAAACGTAAGAAATCTAACCCACAAACGTAAAAATTACTAGCCCTTAAAGGTAAAAATTTTCAACCCCCAAACGTAAGAAATCTAACCCCAAAAGATAAGACAACTCATCTAACTCCCAAACGTTAGATTTACTAACCCCTTAAAAATGAGAAATCTAACCCCTAAACGTAAGAATTACTAACCCCCATACGTAAGAAATCTAACTCCCAAAATTAAAAATTACTAGCCCCCAAAGGTAAAGATTACTAACCCCCAAACGTAAGAAATCTCACCCTAAAAGATAAGAAAACTAACCCCCAAACGTAAGAATTACTAACACCCAAACGTAAAAAATATAACGCCCAAAGGTAAGAATTACTAACCCCCAAACGTAACAGTTACTAACCCCTACGTAAGAAATCTAACTCCCAAACGCAAGAATTACTAGCCCCCAAACGTAAGAAATCTAACCCCAAACGTAAGAAATATTAACCCCCAACACGTAAGAAATCTAACCCCCAAACGAAGGAATTACAAAACGCCAAACGTAAGAAATGTAACCCCAAAAGATAAGAAAACTAATTCCCAAACGTAAGATTTACTAAGCCCTTAAACGTAAGAAATTTAACCCCTAAACGTAAAAATTACTAACCCCCATACGTAAGAAATCTAACTCCCAAACTTAAAAACTACTAGCCCCCAAACGTAACAATTACTAACCCCTAAACGTAAGAAATCTAACATGTAAACGTAAAAATTACTAACTTCCAAACGTAACAAATCTAGCCTCCGAACGTAAGAATTACGAGCCCCCAAATGTAAGAAAACTAACTCCCAAACGAAAGAAATCTAACCCCCAAACGTAGGAATTACTAACCCCCATACGTAAGAAATCTAACTCCCAAACTTAAAAATTACTAACCCCCAAAGGTAAAAATTACTAACCCCCAAACGTAAGAAATCTCACCCTAAAAGATAAGAAAACTAACCCCCAAACGTAAGAATTACTAACACCCAAACGTAAAAAATATAACCCCCAAAGGTAAGAATTACTAACCCCTAAACGTAAGAAATCTAACCCCCAAACGGAAGAATTACTAACCCCTCAACGTAAGAAATCTAACCCCCAAACGTAAGAATTACCAACCCCCAAACCTAAGAAAACTGACCTCCAAACATAAAAATTACCAGCCCCCAGAGGTAAAGATTATTAACCCCCAAACGTAAGAATTACTAGACCCCAAACGTAAGAGAACTAACCCCAAACTTAAGAATTACTAACCCCAAGACGCAAGAAATTTAACCCCCAAACGAAAGAATTACTAAACACCAAACGTAAGAAATCTAACCTCCAAACGTAAGAATTACTAACCCCCAAACGTACGAAATGTAACCCACAAACGTAAGACTTACTAGCCACCAAACGTAAAAAATTTAATCCCCAAACGTAAGAAATCTAATCCCAAATGATATAAAAACTAACCCCTAAATGTAAGAATTACAAACCCCCAAACGTAAGAATTACTAACCCTGAAACGTAAGAAATCAAACCACCGAACGTAAAAATTACTAGCCCCCAAGGGTAAAAATTACTAACCCCAAAACGTAAGAAATCTAACCCCCAAACGTAAGAATTACTAGCCCCCAAACGTAAGAAAACTAACCCCCAAACGTGAGAAATCTAACCTTCAAACGTAGGAATTACTAACCCCCAAACGTAAGAATAACTAACCACAAAACGCAAGAAATCTAACGTCCAAACGTAAGAATCACTAACCCCCAAACACAAGAAATCTAACCCCCAAACGTAACAAAATCTAACCCTTAAACGTAAGAATTACTAACCCCCAAACGTAAGAAAACTAACTCCCAAACGTAAGAATTACTAGCCCCCAAACGTAAGAAAACTAACCCCCAAACGTAAGAATAACTAACCCCAAAACGTAAGAAATATAACCCCCAAACGTAAGAATTACTAACCCCCAAACGTAAAAAAATCTAACCCCCAAACGTAAGAATTACTAACCCCCAAACGTAGGAATTTCTAGCCACCAAACATAAAAAAGCTAACCCCTAAAGGTAAGAATTAATAACCTTAAAAGGTAAGAAATGTAACCCCAAAAAATAAGAAAACTAACCCCCAAACGTAAGAATTACTTACCTTCAAACGTAGCAAATCTAACCCCCAAATTTAAGAAATCTAACCCCCAAACGTAAGAATTACTAGACCCCAAACGTAAGAGAACTAACCCCCAAACTTAAGAATTACTAATCCCAAGACGCAAGAAATTTAACCCCCAAAACGAAAGAATTACTAAACACCAAACGTAAGAAATCTAACCTCCAAACGTAAGAATTACTAACCCCCAAACGTACGAAATGTAACCCACAAACGTAAGACTTACTAGCCACCAAACGTAAAAATTTTAATCCCCAAACGTAAGAATTACTAACCCCCAAACGTACGAAATCTAATCCCAAATGATATAAAAACTAACCCCTAAATGTAAGAATTACAAACCCCCAAACGTAAGAATTACTAACCCTGAAACGTAAGAAATCAAACCACCGAACGTAAAAATTACTAGCCCCCAAGGGTAAAAATTACTAACCCCAAAACGTAAGAAATCTAACCCCCAAACGTAAGAATTACTAGCCCCCAAACGTAAGAAAACTAACCCCCAAACGTAAGAATAACTAACCCCAAAACGTAAGAAATATAACCCCCAAACGTAAGAAATCTTACCCCCAAACGTAAGAATTACTAACCCCCAAACGTAAAAAAATCTAACCCCCAAACGTAAGAATTACTAACCCCCAAACGTAGGAATTTCTAGCCACCAAACATAAAAAAGCTAACCCCTAAAGGTAAGAATTAATAACCTTAAAACGTAAGAAATGTAACCCCAAAAAATAAGAAAACTAACCCCCAAACGTAAGAATTACTTACCTTCAAACGTAACAAATCTAACCCCCAAATTTAAGAAATCTAACCCCCAAACGTAAGAATTACTAGACCCCAAACGTAAGAGAACTAACCCCCAAACTTAAGAATTACTAATCCCAAGACGCAAGAAATTTAACCCCCAAAACGAAAGAATTACTAAACACCAAACGTAAGAAATCTAACCTCCAAACGTAAGAATTACTAACCCCCAAACGTACGAAATGTAACCCACAAACGTAAGACTTACTAGCCACCAAACGTAAAAAATTTAATCCCCAAACGTAAGAATTACTAACCCCCAAACGTACGAAATCTAATCCCAAATGATATAAAAACTAACCCCTAAATGTAAGAATTACAAACCCCCAAACGTAAGAATTACTAACCCTGAAACGTAAGAAATCAAACCCCCGAACGTAAAAATTACTAGCCCCGAAGGGTAAAAATTACTAACCCCAAAACGTAAGAAATCTAACCCCCCAACGTAAGAATTACTATCCCCCAAACGTAAGAAATCTAACCTTCAAACGTAGGAATTACTAACCCCCAAACGTAAGAATAACTAACCACAAAACGCAAGAAATCTAACCTCCAAACGTAAGAATCACTAACCCCCAAAACACAAGAAATTTAACCCCCAAACGTAACAAAATCTAACCCTTAAACGTAAGAATTACTAACCCCCAAACGTAAGAAAACTAACTCCCAAACGTGAGAATTACTAGCCCCCAAACGTAAGAAAACTAACCCCCAAACGTAAGAATAACTAACTTCAAAACGTAAGAAATCTTACCCCCAAACGTAAGAATTACTAACCCCCAAACGTAAAAAAATCTAACCCCCAAACGTAAGAATTACTAACCCCAAAACGTAAGAAATCTAACCCCCAAACGTGGGAATTACTAACTCCCAAACGTAAGAAATCTAACCCCCAAACGTTAGAATTATTAACTCCCAAACGTAAAAAAATCTAACCCCCAAACGTAGGAATTTCTAGCCACCAAACATAAAAAAGCTAACCCTAAAGGTAAGAATTAATAACCTTAAAACGTAAGAAATGTAACCCAAAAAAATAAGAAAACTAACCCCCCAACGTAAGAATTACTTACCTTCAAACGTAGCAAATCTAACCCCCAAACGTAACAATTACCAACCCCCAAACGTAACAATTACTAACCGCCAAACGTAAGAAATCTCACCCCCAAACGTTAAAAAAATCAGCCCCCAAAGGTGAAAAATACTAAGACCTAAACGTAAGAAATCTAACCCGCAAACGTAAGAGTTATTAACCATAAAACGTAAGTAATCTAACCCCAAAATGTAAGAATTACTAGCCCCCCAACCGTAAAAAAACTAACCCCCAAACGTAAAAACTACTAACACCAAAACGTAAGTAATCTAACCCCCAAAGGTAAGAATTAATAACCTCCAAACGTAAGAAATCTAACCCCCAAGCGTAAGAATTACTAACCCACAAACGTAAGAATTACTAACCCTGAAACGCAAGAAATATAACCCCCAAACGTAAGAAATCTAACCCCCAAACGTAAGAATTACTAACCCCCAAACGTCAGAATTACTCAAACCCAAATGTAAAAAAATCTAACCCCCAAACCTAAGAATTACTAACCCCAAAACGTGAAAAAATCTAACCCCCAAACGTAAGAACTTCTAGCCACCAAACATACAAAAACTAACCATCAAAGGTAAGAGTTAATAACGTTTAAACGTAACAAATCTAACCCCCAAACGTAACAATTACCAACCCCCAAACGTAACAATTACTAACCCCCAAACGTAAGAAATCTGACCCCCAAACGTTAAAATTTATCAGCCCCCAAAGGTAAAAATTTGTTAGCCCTAAACGTAAGAAATCTAACCCGCAAACGTAAGAATTACTAACCCCAAAACGTAAGAATTACTAGCCCCAAAACGTAAACAAACTAACCCCTTAACGTAAGAATTACTAACACCAAAACGTAAGTAATCTAACCCCCAAAAGTAAGAATTAATAACCCCCAAACGTAAGAAATCTAACCCCCAAGCGTAAGAATTACTAACCCACAAATGTAAAAAAATCTAACCCCCAAACGTAAGAATTACTAGTTCAAACGTTAAAAAAATCAGCCCCCAAAGGTGAAAAATACTAAGACCTAAACGTAAGAAATCTAACCCGCAAACGTAATAGTTATTAACCATAAAACGTAAGTAATCTAACCCCAAAACGTAAGAATTACTAGCCCCCCAACCGTAAAAAAACTAACCCCCAAACGTAAAAACTACTAACACCAAAAGGTAAGTAATCTAACCCCCAAAGGTAAGAATTAATAACCTCCAAACGTAAGAAATCTAACCCCCAAGCGTAAGAATTACTAACCCACAAACGTAAGAATTACTAACCCTGAAACGCAAGAAATATAACCCCCAAACGTAAGAATTACTCAAACCCAAATGTAAAAAAATCTAACCCCCAAACCTAAGAATTACTAACCCCAAAACGTAAGAAATCTAACCCCCAAACGTAGGAATTACTAACCCCGAAACGTAAGAAATCTAACCCCCAAATGGTAGAATTACTGACCCCCAAACGTGAAAAAATCTAACCCCCAAACGTAAGAACTTCTAGCCACCAAACATACAAAAACTAACCATCAAAGGTAAGAGTTAATAACGTTTAAACGTAACAAATCTAACCCCCAAACGTAACAATTACCAACCCCCAAACGTAACAATTACTAACCCCCAAACGTAAGAAATCTGACCCCCAAACGTTAAAATTTATCAGCCCCCAAAGGTAAAAATTAGTAAGCCCTAAACGTAAGAAATCTAACCCGCAAACGTAAGAATTACTAACCCCAAAACGTAAGAATTACTAGCCCCAAAACGTAAACAAACTAACCCCTTAACGTAAGAATTACTAACACCAAAACGTAAGTAATCTAACCCCCAAAAGTAAGAATTAATAACCCGCAAACGTAAGAAATCTAACCCCCAAGCGTAAGAATTACTAACCCACAAATGTAAAAAAATCTAACCCCCAAACGTAAGAATTACTAGTTACTGAAGACATAAAAATACTGACTATCAAACATAAGAATTACTAACCCCCAAAAATAAGAAATCTAAACGCAACAGATAAGAAAACTAACCCCCAAAACGTAAAAATTACTAACCCCCAAACGTAAGAATTACTAACCCCTAAACGTAATAAGTATTAGCCCCAAAACGCAAGAATTCTAACCACCAAACATAAGAATTACTAATCCCAAAACGTAAGAAATCTAACCCCGAATCGTAAGGATTACTAACCCCCAAACGTAAGATATCTAACCCCCAAACAAGAGAATTACAAGCCACCAAACGTAAAAAAAGTAACCCTCAAACGTAAGGATTACTTACCCCTAAACTTAAGAAATCTAACCCCTAAAAGTAAAAATTACAAGCCACCAAACGTAAAAAAACTAGCCCCCAAACGTAAGAATTACTAACCCCCAAACGTAAGAAATCTAACCCCAAAAGATAAGAAAACTAACTCTCTAACGTAAGAATTACTAACCCCCAAACGTATGATATCTAACCCCTAAACGTAAGAATTACTGACCCCCAAACGTAACAATTACTAACCCCCAAACGTAAGAAATCTAACCCCCAAACGTAAAAATTACTAACCCATAAAGTTAAAAACTAGTAACCCCCGAACGTAAGAAATCTAACCCCCAAACGTAACAATTACTAGCCCCCAAACGTAAGAAGACTAACCCCCCCAAACGTAAGAATTACTAACCGAAAAACGTAAGAAATCTAACCCCCAAAAGTAAGAAATTTAATCCCGAAACGTAAAAGTTACTAGCCCATAAAGCTAAAAATTACTAGCCCCCAAACGTAAGAAAACTATTCCCCAAACGTAAGAATTACTAACCCCCAAACGTAAGAATTACAAACCCCCAAACGTTACAAAATCCTTCCCCCAAACGTAGGAATTACTAGTCCCCAAACGTAAGAAAACTAACCCCCAAACGTAAGAAATCTAACCCCTAAACGTAAGAATTACTTACCCCCAAACGTAAGAAATCTAACCCTTAAAATTAAGAATTATTAACCCCCAAACGTAAAAAAGTCTAAAGTAGTTAGCATCTTGAGGGTATAAGCACACATTTCAAAACTGTACCATTTCTGACCCCCAACTAACCAACATTCATCGATTAAATCAGCCCGACTCATCAATCACCCTTTTTCATAAATGACACATAATTTGACCCCAACTCACCCATCATCAATGCCTTTCTCAGCCTTTTGAGGCGCCATCTTGAAAAAACCTAAATCCTCGGTACCTAAATTTTCCTCGGTTGTCAAAATCCTCGGTTTTCAAAACTGTACCATTTCTGGCCCCAACTCACAAACAATCATCGATTAAATCCAACCAACTCATCAATCGCTGATTTGAATGATGAATACAACATTTTTGAACACCAATTTGGATATAATTTACCTGTAATGGAGAAAAAAAATAATCATAAATCTGAATTACAAATTTTATAATTCAAATTTATGGATGTTGTGTGACTGGGTGTCGTTACTGTCACGCGTGACGTTGTGTGACTTGTCATGAAAATGGACAAAGCCCTTGTCGGGGGGTGCTCGGTTGGCTGTTACTTGCCTAGCCCCAGCTAGGTCTTTTTCCCGCCGCTGACAAGGCGGCTGTCCCTTCCCAGTTTACCTCTGGGACAGAGGTTGAGTCCTGGGACGAACTCTGAGCACCCCCCTGGAACCAGTAGGGCCTGAGCGGGCTCACCCTGGAGGTACCGTCCACTGGAAGACATCCCCCACTACTCAGTAATTCACCATCTGCACAAGCCGTCAAACAGGTTTCAGTCAGGGGCCAACTGACACCACCCTAGGCTTCACCAAAGTTTGTGAACTAATACAACTAGGGCCCGATTACCTATATATTATACTCAGTTCTGAAAGTTTTACACTTGTGGTGCTATTTTTCTGTATATTGCGTAATATTGCTTGATTTGGATTACCACGCATGCGCTTTTCTGCATGTACACGTTGACACAACCCAAAGGGGATTGGACACTAGTCTTTTATTACAGAATGTCCGCCATTTTGTAAACACTTCATGTTTGTATATTTATTGTTCATGTTCTGGGATATTTGGACATTTATTTCTCCACTTTCATCGGTCTGATGTTTGTAGACGCTTGTAATTCACCATCTGTAATTCTACCATTTGTAGACATCAGACTACTTGCGTGACCGCTCAAAATGGTCACGTCTTTGTTAGCTGAGTAGATTTTCGTTTATTCCACGAGAAGAAATCATTATACTGATACAAAGTTTACGACAACGACAATCTAAATGGCAGAAGAGCCTGATGAGTCCTCCTTTGATGCCGACGATGATCATGATCAAGGAAAAAAAGCTGGATTCAGGCCTTCGCGTATGGTCGATATGGAACCATGTGAAGATCTCCACCGATATTTGGTCGATAGATTTAACGCGACTAAATCGAGGACGGTTTTATTCGAGGAAATCGATTCATCCACTTATAAACCTAATGCCAAAGTGGTATCTTTCAAGACCTCAGAAGATCGTTTGCGACTTTGGATAAAAACGTTTGCGCTACGCTACTATGAATATTTAAACACCATGGGATATCTTGTGTCTTGGCAAGAACAAGAATCTTACAGTTGCGCAACAAAGAGCGACAAAATTATCCTACACATCTCTACGGCCGACGAGCAAAATGAAGAACAACTTGTCACTGTTTCTGTATTTATTTCAACTGGCCGCATCATGGTTCAAGGAAAGAAATTTGCCGAGTGGAGCAGTGACGAATTCCCCGCACTGTTAGCAATTGTTAACAGCCTCGAACCTTTGACAGACAATGGTTCATTGACCTCGGAGGGCACTTCATTGTTTCTCGCGGACTTGCCAAAATTTTTCACTAAACTTCAAGAGGAAGATAAGGAAATCACCAATCAAGAAAATGCTGGTCAATGCATAGCAGAAGAAACACCCAACACAGCTCGAGAAACACCAAAATCTAGACAAGAACCCGTCAAGCCCCTCACACTAACGACAAGCAGACTGCATACACTTTCGACTTTACGTAAAACTGTGGGAAATCTGGAAGCCGAATTTACACAATTCAAAATAAACATCGAAGGAAACTTTGAGCAACTGAAAGACAAAGCTGTACAACAAGATCATCTTTTAAAATTACAAAAATCACATGTAGGAGACCTCTGTGACGACTTAATAAATTCAAACAAGCTTCTTAATGATCAACTACAAAATCACGCCATCCTGATTGCAAAATTAAAAGATGAAAATCAGACTCTTCAAAAGAAACAATCCCAACTTGTCGCAGAAAATGCTCAATTAAAGGAAAAACAAACGCAACTGGAGTCCGAGGTCAGTTTTCTTAAAGAACAAGTTAAGGCTCTATTTGAAAAATTGAATTCACATACACCAGAGAGAGCTCAGATGACCAATACCGCAAGCCAGACACCATCGACACCCCCTGTTGCAGCGACGAACGGAAATGGAAACTCGACTCCAACACCGCCAGCCCAACAATGCAAAGAAGACGAATTACTAATTGTAAACATCCCAACATCCAATGGTTATTCCGTCTTACAAGAAACCAATTCGAACAGACAAGATAAAGCAAAGATCACCACATCTCAGCATCAGCCTGTACCCCCTTCAAACGAAGTTATCTTTCTATGCGACTCAAATGGCAAATTTCTAGATACTAAACAAATGTTCTCCTCGCGACATGAGGTGAACTACGTCAGAGCGCCACTAATTACGCAAGCAAGCTCCTTCCTACAAAGTATCCACGCTGCTCCACACATGATTTTGATAAACACAGGAACAAACGATCTAGAGCGATCCTCCCCTGAAGAACTGATTTCCAATATTCTAACATTGATTACTGAGGCCTCAACAAAATTTCCATCGAGCAAAATCCTTTACTCCACACTTTTACCTCGAAATGATATCTCACCTTCAACAATCATCTCAATTAATCAACAACTAATTACAAGCTGCTCAAAACTTCCAAATGTACAATTGATCGCGCACGACAACCTTTTCAAAAATGGCACAAATTTTCTCCGTGATAACAAACACATCCTTAAAAGACACATTGGACTCTTCGCCAAAAATTTAAAAGACGCCATCCACGGTCGCCTTCAATCAAGAAGCATACCTCCTCCAAGACCAGTTCAAGATCCCCCAAACAACGTGGTATCTCCAGAACCCCCTAGCATGATGCATCATGCGTCCTACAGTCATGCCCTGCAGAACGGTTCACCTCAGGGGCAACCTTGGCCCTTTTACCATCAGATGCAACAGCCACCCAAGCCATCAGTCCGAGAACCATTACAGCAGCGAATACACATGGGGCAACAAGGACAGCATCAGTTTCCCGCCACGAATGCTGCAAAGATGACAACTCCCAAGGAGAGTTCGCCCTACAGTCATGTCCTGCAGAACGGTTCACCTCAGGGTCAACCTTGGCCCTTTTACCATCAGATACCATCAGATGCAACAGCCACCCAAGCCATCAGTCCGAGAACCATTACAGCAGCAAATACACTTGGGGCAACAAGGACAGCATCAGTTTCCCGCCACGAATGCTGCAAAGATGGCGACAACTCCCAAGGAGAGTTCCCCCACCTGTCCTGAAACACAGATACCCCAGGATATCATATCCTTTCTACGTTTTGTAAAATCATTCTTATAGACATCACAATTGAATCTGGAACATTGAGACACTTAAATAGCTAAATTAGGATAAACTTTCTACCAGTAAAATGAATAATAGTTAACCTAGCAATCTATCATTAGTACTCGTACGGGTCATCTTGATACCCCAGGCACATTATCTTTCTGTGCTTGGAACGTCAACGGACTATCGTCCAAACATTTTGGAAACAAACTAAATGATGTTGATTTTCTGAGCGTTATTACTAATTTCGATTTGATCGTGCTAACAGAAATCTGGAATTGTCGCGACTTTGACATATCCGGATATAAATAATTTGTTCAAGGCCCCATCCCTAACCAATCAAGAAAAGGGGGTCGGTACTCAGGAGGAATAGCTTTATTATACAAAAGCAACCTTCAAAAAACTATTTCCATTGTAAAAAAGAATCAAAACTTTCTATGGTTTAAAATTGATAAAAAATTCTTAAATTCGTCAAAGGATTTTTACGTTTGCGCGGTTTATATCCCTCCATGTAACTCTAAATATTTCGATTCCGAAATATTCGATCAACTTGAGCAAGATATACTGTGTTTTTCTTCAGCGGGATCAGTGATTCTACTAGGCGACTTTAACTCAAGAACTGGAAAATACTCCGATACAGTTTCCCAAGATGGAAACAATATAATCACCAATGATCAGTCGGAATCAGCTTTCCACCCAGCAGAAAGAAATAGTTTCGAAAATGTTCTAAATACTCACGAGAAAAAACTGCTTGAGATATGCAAAACTTTTGATTTAAGGATAGTTAATGGAAGGGTCAATGGAGATACCTTAGGTAGACCTACCTTTCAAGGAACAAACGGGACAAGTGTTATTGACTATTTCATCTGCGATCACCATACATTTCTAGACGTTGCCAACTTTGTTGTTGAAAAACCATCCCCCATATGAGACCACAGTGCTATCTTAGCGTGGTTAAATCTTAACACCAATCTACCAGCAGGGGAAATTCAAAGAGCAAATTCTAGCAATCGGTTAATGAGATTACCGCGCCAGTTTTACTGGGAAAACGACTCTTTCTTAAAATTCAAAAACACGTTGCGCACGGAACCAATTCAAATTCTTATCAGAAACTACTTAGAACGAGACGATGGTGATGTTAACACCTCGTTAACTGATGCTGTAAACATTTTAACTGCGACTTCAAAACTTTGCCTCAAGATTAGAATAAAAAAGCCTCATAAACGCATAAAGAAAGCTTCAAACAAGAAATGGTTTGATAGCGAATGCCGATTAAAAAGACATGAAGTACGAAAACTCTCAAATCAAAAGCACCGCGATCCTCTCAACTCCGAACTCCAAACGTTGAACGAGTACAAAAATCTCCTCGATTTAAAAAAGAAAAATTTTCAGAAAGAAAAAACAAAAGAACTCGATGAAATATCATCAAATCCTGACAAATCATTGTTCTGGAGTTGTCTTAAATCGATAGATGATACAATCCCCAACAAAAATCCTTAACCTCATGGTTAGAACACTTTCAATATTTACACTCCGACGAGCCAAAACCATCTACACATCAAGAAAAAATTTATAATGAGCTACAACAATTAGAAAAAGAAAAAGACCAACTTAACTCCTTAGACCAAGTAACAACTCAACAGGAAATACGTCAAGCTGTGAAAAAATTAAGGAATAAGAAATCGCCCTTTTCCGACAGAATAAGGAACGAAATGATCAAAGCAAGCCTTGAAACACTAATGCCTCTGTTGCGGTTTTTGTTAATTTACACTTTTCCATGTAGTTTTTGTTTTCCGTATCTTTATCCGTGTTAATTGTGTCCTGCACCCTTCATTCCTTCCTGAACAATTTTTCGCACTATATGTAAATTCAGTGGTATATAATATTTTCAACACTTTCATTTTATCACTCACCCACCTAATCCAGCAATTGGTAAGTGTTTTTTCAGTCGTCCTGTTTTTTGGTTTCAGTTGTCATTTTCGCGTTTATTCTTTTTATAGTCGTTCTTAGTTGTTTCCTGTACTTTCTCTGATAGGTATTTTACCAAATCCCTTGATTTGAGTGAATAAATTGCTGATTGAAACCTGTGAGTCTCTTCGTGGCCCTTGCCACTTCATTGTAAAATACCAATTGAAGATCATGGACGGTATCGAAGCTGATAATGCAAGTTCCATCCGAGCGAGTTCCAGGAGTAGAATGCCTAATTCGCTGCAGGACCAAGAAGGAGTTGTACGCGAAAAGCTGAACAGTCTAAAACGGTCTGCAGGAGGCTATGTCGCCACAATGTCTAAAGTGTGTGCTCGAATTGATGATTTACTCGCGGATTTTGCTAACTTGGTGCAAGTGCGGAATCTGCAAGCCACCTTGTCTGATGCATTTAGGAATTATGGAGACAACGTCGCGCGGACCAAAGCTCTTCTCAATGACAGCAGCGTGGAACTTCACGAAATCCAGGGCGTTTACGAGGCTCAAGAGGTCAGAAAACGTCTGTATGATGAAAGGATCGAACATTTCGCGATCGAAGCTGCTTCGTATTTTAATAAACAAGTGTCAGAAGAATTACCCCGTGTCGACACTTCATCGCCTCGAGGATCGGTGAAATCGCAGAGCAGTCGAATTTCCAAGTTAAGTGCAGCGAGCTCGAGACTTCGCGAAGCCAAAATCGCGGCAGAAAAAGCGGCTCTAGTCGAAAAACAAACTGAGCAAAAACAATCGAGGACAATAGCAATGAAAGTCAAGTTATTGGAGCTTGAAATGAATCAAAAGCAATTCGAATTTCAACATCAGCTAGAAATAGCGAAGCTCGACGCCGAGAAAGAGGCAGAGGAAGCTCGGGAAAGGACAGAGTTGGCAGATTTGGAGTTCAAGTCAGCAGAGCGCGAGTTTTCTTGTCTGCAGTTTGAGGAAAATCCACCTGAGCGGCATAGTTTTAACAGAAATATTGACATTGACGAAAACTTTACAAGCGTATCCGACGCTGGTCCGCAAGTTGTCTACCCTCAAGCTGTTTCCACGCAATTAGGGTCGATCGCGCAGGTTTGCTCCACGCAGCCATTTTCTCCAACCACGTGTTCCGTCTCATCCACGAGAGTCTCGACCGGCCACGTCACGTCTTCGCGTGTCTCTGTTCTTCCCGACACGTCCTCGCGTGGATCAACGTTGCCTGCGCCCACTTCACGTTTTCCTGAATTTTCTGCCACGTCCTTTCAAGCCCCTGCGGTTCCCGTGGTGTCCTCGCGCGTCTCCTCGTTACCTGCGTACTCTATGCGTCCTACAGATTTTCCACCCATGCCTACGTGTGCTTCCTTGCAAGCCTCTGCAGTTCCGGTGGTGTCCTCGCGCGTCTCCTCGTTACCTGCGTACTCTACGCGTCCTACAGATTTTCCACCCATGCCTACGTGTGCTTCCTTACAAGCCTCTGCAGTTCCTGTGGTGTCCTCGCGCGTCTCCACGTTACCTGCGTACCCCACGTATGTTCCTGATTTCCCACCGATGCCTACGCCTGCTTCTGTGGTTCCTGCTATGTCTGCCTCAACGCTGTCGTCCACGTATGTTCCCGGGTCTCCACGCGCTAGCTCGTGTGTTCCTGCCATGTACCCGGGTGTCTCCCTGTTTTCTTCCCAACCGCCCTACAATGCAGGTCCGATATTCACACTTTTCAATCATATCCTAAAATCTGGAAAGATGCCAGATGTATGGTGCCAAGGCCTGATAACCCCCATTTACAAATCTGGTGACAAGAATGATCCGACAAACTACAGGGGCATCAGTGTATAAAGTTGCCTCGGAAAACTGTTCTGCTCAATCTTAAATCAACGTCTACACTCTTATTTAAAAGAAAACAAAATATTACATAACTCACAAATTGGCTTTCTGCCAGAAAACCGCACTGCAGACCATGTTTTTACTCTTCAAGCCCTGCTAGATAAATACGTTCACTATCACAAAGAAAGGGTCTATGCCTGTTTCGTAGATTTTCGCAAGGCTATTGACTCCGTCTGGCACGTTGGTTTATTTTATAAGCTACTCGGTGCTGGCATTGGAGGACAATTTTACAATCTAATTTAAACTCTTTATTGTAATTCTTCCTGTTCTATAAGAATTGGAGACAACAAAACACGATCTTTCTCGTACTCCAGGAGTGTCCGTCAGGGGTGTATTCTAAGTCCTCTGTTATTCAACTTTTATATTAACAATCTGCCATAATCATTTCAAAACGCGCTTTCTGATCCATTTGTCCTCCCAAATGGAACGAAAATAAACTCACTTCTGTATGCTGATGATTTAATCATTCTGTCGAGATCCAAAACAGGATTGAAAAACTGTTTAAATACGCTATCTTCTTACTGCAAATCATGGATGCTAAAAATCAATCCTAAGAAGACGAAAGTAATGATCTTTCAGAAACGCTCAAAGAAATCCGTTGACATTAATTTTAAAATAGACACCGAACCTGTTGAAATTGTTCAGGAATACACTTATTTAGGAACTCGTTTAACCCCAACAGGAAATTTCACTCTTGCGTTAGATCACTTAAAAGAAAAGGCCATGCACGCCTTCTCTAACATCCAAAAACACACACTCCTCAGTAAACTAAATCCCAACACAGCATCTCAGATCTTCGACACGATGATATTCTCGATCTTAAGCTATAACAGTGAGGTTTGGGGTATGTACACGAAGCAGGAGTTCAAAACATGGGATAATTCCCCATTAGAAAAAGTACATTTAAAGTTTTGCAAACGCTATTAGGAGGTAAACAACAAAGCCTCTAACCTAGCATGTAGGGCTGAGTTAGGGCGATATCCATTCCTTATTGCAATAACCAAAAAAATTATGAAATACTTTGTTTACCTAAACAATAAGGAGAATGACTCTATCGTTAAGCAATCTTTTCTGATGTCAAAACATTTACACTCCATTAATAATTCCGGTTTTTACTCCAATTTTATGGGCATGTTAGAAAAATACTATTCATCTGATCTAAATCCTGAAAATTTTAGCAATGAGACAATAAGGCAAATTGAAACTAATATGAAAAACAAGTATCTACGTTTCTGGCAACACAACCTTGAACACTCAAAAAAGTTAGAGTTCTATAAGGTTTTCAAGAATGAATACTCTTCGTCTAATTATTTAACTCATTTAAGAAATTTTCCTGATAGACGAAACCTAGTTAAGTTTAAATTAAGTAACCACAAACTCAGAATTGAAGCTGGTAGATATCAGAAAGATCATCTTCCTCGAGAGTTAAGATTATGTCAGTTGTGTCAATCAAATCAAGTGGAAAATGAAACTCATTTCTTGTTTCAATGTAGTTGGTACTCTTTACAGAGGCAGACATTCTATGAAGACATAAGTAAAATGATACCTGATATTCAAACGAAATCGACATCAGACATTGTGAAACTACTGATGAACTCTAAAGACTATAATGTAAACAAACTGGTTATGAAGTTTATTTCTTCATGTATGATTATACGTGACAGGCTATTATTGGCTATTGATGATGTAACTTAGAATTAATTCTATATTGTTATGATACTTTACACTGTTTTGTTAGTAATTAGATTATATAAGCTTTTGCAATACTGTAAATCTTGTGGTCATGCAAATAAAGCAATTACTACTACTACTACTACTACTACTACTACTACTGCTATTACTACTACTACTACTACAACTACTACTACTACTGCTACTACTACTACTACTACTACTACTACTACTACTACTGGTACTACTACTACTACTACTACTACTACTGCTACTACTACTACTACTACTGCTACTACTACTACTACTACTGCTACTACTACTGCTACTACTACTACTACTACTGCTACTACTACTACTACTACTACTGCTACTACTACTACTGCTACTACTACTACTACTA
>NW_028145755.1:1527500-1577500 GCF_977016875.1 Pavona decussata
TGTTACAAATAATCCTAATGATTCAATGTTCTTACGTCAGATGTTGAGTATATAGGTATGTAAATAACTTACGTATACCTACAAGAAAGGAAACTAAACGAGCTTAAAATGAAGTTCACACTAAAAAAATAAGTTATCAACTCTAAAACTGAAATCAACAAAGATTTAATTATATCGTCTCGATATAAGATGATTGCTTTTTATGCGGGATAAAAGATTTACATACAGTTAAAAAGCATCTGGTTCATGTCAAGCGATTATTAAAATATCAAAGAGAAAATTGAAATCCCGCCGTTTTCTAGCGGCAGCCACAGTTCAACGGAAAAGCCTTGATCCAGAGCCTCTTCCTCGCTCACTTTGCCGTTGCCAAGGTAACCCGCAAGCTCGTGTATTAATATATTCAACAGGAGCACAGCAGGGTGTCTTAAACTTTTCCTTGTGGTCATCAGAAGGTGGTACGTCATCCAGGTTGGCAAGCTGACGGAATAACACGTCATACGACGAAAGTGTTGTAGGGGCTGTCACATGACCCATCACAGTAGCCAAACCTGATAGGGATTGTGGGTGATATGATCAGGTGAGCCAAACGCAAAATGGAGACATAGGCAACTGAAGGTTGTCAAACGGCAGTGTGACTTGGCTGTTGCATACTGAATATGTGTTATATTCAGGTCCCCATGTACCGTGGAATGGACTTTTGTCTGTCGGTTATGGAAAATTGCATAACATAGTTTCATATAAACTTTCATACATGGAGTCTTTATGTGCCTAATTAGCCTAAGGGGAGCTGTCCCCACCCCCGCCCCCGAGGGGAAAGAGGGAGGCAGGGAGCCCAGGGCTACGCTGTGGCTATAGAAATAATTACAAAAAAACCCTTGTCAAAATTTAATGTTATTGAACCATTTAACCTTCATTCCCTTTTATCACTTAAGCTGAACCGTAATGTTAATGGGAAATTACAATCGTGATTTTACCTTTGAAACGCGAAAAAGCTGTAATCCAACGGCCCTCAAGGTCAATTTTCAAATAATTAAGTTATCATATTATGTTCATCTTCTTGGCGCCAGAACAAGTGTCTGCTTGGTCGGATTGTTATCGAAGTGTAGATAAGACTAAACTACAATGGGCGACCGACCTGTACCGTTTCCAACGTCTTACATGGTTGGTCTAGAGAACAAAAGAACGAACAACAGAACAATGCTCCCAGCCCTAAAAAACTGCTGACAATGCAGCTGCAGGTTAATAAGGGTCCAGTGAAAATAGAGCTTTTGAAAGGTGCAGGTCTACTGTGAATATAACTCGTGTCCAGGATCATAAATTATATAATTGCAAATGAGGTTATTGATTAGATAACTTATTTATTTAGGAAATAAAAAAAGACGATCTTTTCAAATGCAACTTGCGATCGTACTGGAAGAAAGAAGCGAAGATATAAGTTTGAAGTAAAGTTATCTAAAACCACATTGACCTTGAACATATTTCAAAGAAAATATGTTATCATTTGGTTATTTCTTCAGGGCTATGATCCGCTTGACACACGCTTTTCCCGGAATGTTTTTGAAGCCATTCAATCGGGTCTAAAACCACTCGGCTTCTTCCTCGTGGTTTTAAACACGATAAAACACTCCTGCTCGTTTTTTAAACATTACATAAACCACCTGTTTCAGATGTTTATTCACCAATCGTTTGGCCCAACGTAAACACGTGTAACATCACGTGTACTGAAGAGATGCTCGGGAACCTGTTGATATTTGTTATGGAGAGTTAATAAACAATGATGCTTTTGTGAACGTTGGAAATTAGCATACGAGAAAAACACTGCATACCAATGAGGAGTGTTTTATCAGCTGATAAAAACACCGCATGCTAATGAGGAGTATTTTATCAGCTGATAAAACACCGCATACTAATAAGGAGGAGGTTTATCGATACAAAGTCACTGCACGTGATGTTTTTTCGACCATTTGATAGGTCAATGGGTTTATGAATAATTAATAAGATTTTGAAAGTGATCTGTTTGCTTTGAAAGAAAAGAAACAAGGATGAAAGCAATGATAAGATTGATTTTCAAAATGTAGGGATAACAAATTGCAACTAAAACCACGATGACCAAACCTGACGCGTACAAATTTTCTTTGGTTTATCATAAGTTAGGAACGCGCAAGGTTACACGTGAGATTACACGTGAGCTCAAAGGAATGGTGTTAAAATAGGAAGTTCAAAAACATGGTTCGTGGATTGTTTACTTTTGAAACACAGCCACAAAAACGAACAAAATAAATAAATAAATAAAATTGCGTTTCAAACAGCAAGTTAGTAGGACGTTGGTGAAAAATAACTTGGCCCACAAGATTTGATGCCACAAGCAGAAACAGCAAACTAGAAAGGCTTAAATATCATGTTGGAAAGCTGACAGATTAATACGTCACTTATGACGTAGTTGTTGTCTTTAGTGTCGAGACTGATGAATTGAAGCGCAAACGGTGGGCTTCTTTGGGAATGTTTTATCAGGGAAAGCCCCTAACAAAAATTATCACACTGTTACTGAGCAGGAATATCTTGTAAAAGACAGAATAAAAAGGTCGGATGACAAAGGCAGTTGGTGTTGATTTACTGTAAGTTAAGTAATTTTAATGACAATTTTCTCCTAATTTTTTAATACTGTAGCTACAGAATACTACAGCTATACAGTGTCCACAATTAGTTATTTAAGCTAAATACCCTGACACTCAATTAAAGTTTATTCATTCATTACCATGAAACCGCCAATCATTTGGCAATGACCTTCGATCTTTGAACAAAAGGGGTATTTTTGACCTGGCTAGGCCCACTCTTCGACTGGGAAAAAAATGTATGGGGCGTATGTCGCTGGCAGTCTTGAAAAGGAGGAGAGCATTATCACCTCAGGTGTCATAGATCTCTATGCTGATTGTTTCCGGAGTAAGTATTCGCACGTACTGGAGACATATGTAAATGTATGTAAAATTATTACGTTGCATTAGATTGTAGGTGAATTGTTTGCTGTGTTTATAACTGATGTGTTCCCAAATTTCAATTTTGGCAGCATAAGTAATGATTAACAACAACAACTTTATTCACTAACACAAATTATATTAATTGAACAAAAATTTGAGGACCCGCAAGCAGCTATTTGAGCCTTAGTCAAGGAGTGAGTAAAATAAAAATAAAAAATAAAACAACGGTAACTCTAGAAACAATCTAGGGTTACTCTAAGGTCAAGGTTGCGGTTGCTGATGTTTTCTACGTGGTATGCTTTTGTTATATAACCTTTGTAATCTGACCGCGATGGACTTTTGTCTTTCACTCGAAACTGAAAATTGTGTGGGGTGTAAAAAGAACAACGATACGTATTCGTTGGACACCCTCGGGGAAAAAAAGAGTCGTTAGTTTTTCGTTGAGTTCTTTGGAGGTCTCCCTTGTCTCGTTGCAGTTCATTGCCTTATCAATCATGTTGGTAGTATTGTCTTCATACATATGAATATATCTTTTACATCAAAACAAGTCTAGTGTTACCAAAGCTCTACGATTTGTGCTGATCAGGAGAGTCAAGTAATTTGAGCATCAAAATAACCACTTCGTTATGACGAATTATAAAGGATGTATGGCAAAAAAGTTTCCTATTTAGGGTAAAATTAGAATGATTTCTCAATAAATATTTCTCTCCTAAACTCCTTTGAAGTTCTTTTTGTGTCCTGCGTTCCAACGGCTTCTTTCTCTAAATATAATTTGGACACACTAAATGTGTTACATGTAAAGAATGTCAAAAATCCGAAGATCATATGTTGTAATGCTGTACTGCTCCAAAATTGATCGATATAGATGGAGGGCGGACAGTTCCCTCAACCTTCTGCCGAGAACATTTGGACGGGTTACATTTGGATTTCAAGTTGTACTTCAGCAAAGAAATCTACTGAAGACCACTTCAAACAACAAATGGTATGTAAAAATCGGAATTCTTTAATTCTTCACATCTCAAACGGGTTATACAAATGCATAGGCTACCTAGCTTGAACCAGAGGGCAGTATTTTCTATTTGTCAGTGATTCTTATTAGGATATCTCAGAGAGCAGTAAATCTTCGAATGGGTTTAGTTGCAGTACGTTTTTAAGGTCCGAACATACCGTGTTTGTAGAAAGACATTGTGTACTAAGCCTGTTTTGGATTCTCCTGTGTAGTAACAGCTCATTTTCTCACTGGTTTTCAAGGAAAACGAAGAGCTATATTCTGACGTGTCGGACATTTTGAGAGAAGGAGAAAAGCTCTGCTTTGTCGGCGCAATTAGATCCGAATAGTTGGGTGAAATGATCAGTGTTGGAGGGAACTCACGATAGCTATCTGTAACAAGTGGAATACCATGGACTGAACGAATTTCTCTTCTAACTAAACGCCAAATATTGAAGAAAACAAAGCATTTCAACCTTAAAAGTAAGACTGGACCTGATGGTTTTGCTGCGAAAGTTTGCGAATACAAGGCAGTGCTTTTGAAACCGAACTGCATCTAGCAGCTACGATACTGGCAGTGAAAAAGTGAAGTTACAAAATGTGAGAGACGGTGATTTTTAATCGCTTTTTACTACACCAACGTATTGCATTTTCCGTTTTGAGTTAACTGTAACATTGCCTCGATTCGACCTGAATCGGTCTGAAACAAAACAAAATCCCTCAATATGTGCAGCCAAATTTGGGGCGCCTTAAGTAGCGAGTTAAGAAATTGTTGTTTTCAGCGAGCAACTTACTCGATTTAGCAATTGTCTAAAGTCTTAGTGAACGAAGAACAATAGAATTCAGCATTTCAAGCAAAAGAGAGATAAGGGAAACAAGTAGACTTGATTTTGTTGAACGTAGGATGGACGCAGACGAAACTAAACAAATACAAAACTTGGCGTATGTATTTAATGCGGCGAGATGAGAAAAGTACGGACAAAAACCTCGCTAACGTACATCGCTTAAATGTGTCTCGTGGCGATCGTTGTGTTTATAAAAGCTCTAGCTACATCTACACATGATTACGTTTTCGTTTCGATTTAGAAAATAACCTGCCTGAAAGCCTGAATAAACAATTCTATTGCGGCCGTTGTCTGATTGGGGTATCTGGATTTGCTCTTCTTCATCCTGTGGTCCATCGGTTTACTATATATACTAAATATGTTATTATTTAATACTGATCGCGTCTGTTTAGCTTTAAGCGTACCCTGTGAACAGGCACCTTAGTGGCTCATAGAGTTTTTTAGAAACATCCGCTTGCTCCGCTCGCTGATCAGTTTTCTCTTCAGAGCCTGTGGGTCTCAGTGTCAGATTTTGTCGAACAAAGGATACATGCAAATTCATTCATCATATACTGTCATTATCACTTTGAGCAGGAGAAATAACGTAATGGTTAATAAAGTACACTTTTTACGCCCAGCAACGACTCTGAAACAAGCCATTTTGTGGTTAGGTAAAGGTTCGGTGAATAAGATTATGAAACAGTTAGACTTCTTGCAATGCCGCGGGGTCGTGCATCAGTTCAAGGGTATAGACCGGGTTTGGGCCAGTTTTGCTCCATATAAACTGCTCAAGCCTTTTTTAAATTAATGTTTTTTTTAATTCTATTCTAAAAGAAACTCTTTTCAACTCAGCCACCATCTCTGGCTTTGATCAGTTGGTTTCAAACTGATCGTTTTGGCTTCACTTCTTTGATAGGATCATAAAATCAATGGCAAACAGCGAACGAAGAGTCACAACAAAAAACACATCGTACACCAGTCGCTTATTGCCGGCCAATAACCGTAATTATTTTGGCTAAACTGAAACTATTGACTGGTTACACTCTGAAATGACACTAAGCCTGGCATATCATGCGGACAACAGCCTTGTACCCAGAAATCAGTACCACTGAACAACGACTGAAGCAATAGTACAGAGTTTTGCGTAATACTCAAGCCATACCGGACTGAGACTCGTTGAGAACAGAAGGTGAGCTAGGGTGAATAAAAGGCGATACAAAGACGAAAAAAATCAGCTCTTTCGTACACCATCCACTAGTATTTCGACTGTCTTCGTTGCGGCAAAGCATGGCTCTATTGCGGATAGGTTTAGCTAGTCAATTCACTATCGTATTTAACTTATACTTGAGAAATGTTCGTGGGTAGTCTGACGCGGCGTTTCGTCTCGGCCAAGAGATTCTTCAGAGACCTTCAGAATTTATAGGCAAACTCGTTGAGCATCACGCCCAAAGTCCCGTTCGCAAATTCAAGATGTTAGCAGTCTGGCCCTCTATCGCAGAAGGATTCCCAACCACATGTACACGAATTGAAATTTATACAATAAGGAATTGAGAACTTGTCAAATACTTGTGAAATGTTCGCCTCAGAAATTCGGATTTACACTCTTTGTTATAAGAACGTCTAATTTTGAGGCTGAAGCTGAACGTTTTTATTTTTTTTTTGGCAATTTGAGCCTGAAAAGTTCTAGGGATGTTCAATCTATGCGGACGTGACCAAGACACCTATTATTTGGTTTAATTGGACAATATAGACTGAATTTTTTCGTGTATTAGTTTATCCGTATTTATAGTGTGCATTTTATAAATATTTGGTTAGAATAAAAATGTTCTTAACTGACTCTCAGCCTTGGTTAGTTCTTTTTATGTTCCTAAATTTTAGTTAAATCTCAGCTTCAACTTTCTTATAAAAAAAAAAAAAGAAAAGAAAAAAAAAGAGAAAAAAGGCAGACTCTCTCAGTCTGCGGTTTGTGGTTTCGATGAGTTTCTGAAATTAAATGAATGAGCGCCTTTAGAGTTTCATTTTGACGAGCAGTCTTTGAGTGATTTATATTTCTTTTGTATGATATTATATTATATTTTCAGCAGTGGCTAATTTTGGATTAAACTCAATTTGTTCAAGGTCAGACAATCCTGGGTGGTATGTTGTGACAAATAGTACGACTTTGACACAAGTCTTTTTCTTTTGTTGTAGTGCGTACTGCCTTCCGGCGGCAAAGAGTCTTCGCTCCATTAGTTGTTTAGGATAACCTCGAGTTCCTAGGCGTGTTTTGAAATTAGACAGTGATTCCTTGACCGTAGTTTCTGAGGGGTTGGTTGGCAGAAGTCTGATAGCCTCACCTTTAAGTTTAAGTTTTTGATGTGTAGTTTGGCTTATTGTTGTGCATTGTGCCAGTTTGACATGGAGGCTGCATTTCAATTTTTTTTTTGTTTTGAAAATTCTACATCTCTTTAGTCTTCATCATCGTTAACGAACCACCAGTTGTGCCGAAATATTTATTAACGTTGTAAAACGTTTTGTGTTAATCTGCAAGAAAATAGGCGTTAACATTAAACAAATCTCTTGCCTATACGAACTGCTGTCAGGCATGTATAAGGAAATTACTCCGGTAGGCGTTAAATCTTCTGTAACCAAAACAGTTAAGGGCGCTTTCGCATCTGACATCATCCAAATTATGAAATTTTGAACCGCTTATCAGTACAGTTTACAGAGGTGGTCTTTTCGGAAGCATGTTTCACTAATATCAAGTGAACAGTTAGAAAGTTTGTAAATATTTTCATGTTTTCAAAAGATCGGTTTGCCTTGGAGAAAGGACGTCAAAAACTATGTATATAGCAGTTTTTCATAACCATAAAATAGTTATTAAACAAGTAGGCACTATTATAAACTGTATTTCATTGTTTACTCCAGCTTACGTTTTTGAAACTATGTAACAATGTTGTTACATGTAATTTGTGTTGGATATAAGATACGTTCTGTTGATGCTCTCGTTCAAGTCGGCGCTGAGAGGAGTGATCAATCGGCGGCGGCGTTTAATCTGTTTGACGGGTTATGTAAAACTACTCCGCGCTTGTTCGTGCCGGCCACTAATCCAGTTTGGATTTCAAAACACCGGAACGCATTTGTACGTGATTACATAGTTTACTTGGAATCTGCACAATAGGTTATTGTAATTTTTATTTGCGACAACTTCTACCTGCAAACTTACAGTGTTCACTTCCTTCAGCCAGCAGTATCACAAGCTGCATATCGAAGAAGTGTTTGAATTAATCAATGTTTTTTGTTCCCTCATGTGGATATATAAGTTACGATCCTGATACCAAACACTCATAACAAAGTTTTCTGTAAATCTACACTTTCGATAACAATCCGAAAACAAACGGATAATTTGATCCGGCGCCACGAAGATGATATGACAACCCATCGAAACTGGTTAACAACAGCAACTGTTGTTTATTTGCTTTTCAAATTCCAATTAACATTAAAGTTTTCTGAGTGACAAAAGGAAACGAGGTTTAAACGGTACAATACCATTTAAAATAGATTTCAGAGTATAAACAAGGAGAAAACAAGGTAATGTTTTCTATATAGGCACGCAAGGCATGCGAAAAAATGTTCCTTTCGCGTCCTGCATAAAAGCAGTTCTTGTGCAAGGAAAGATCTATTTATCAGTAATACAAGCAATATTCCAGTTCATCCAACCTGTGACCTCTCGCTTACTAGTCCAGATGCGCTGCGCTGTCACTGTGCCTCGGTTGAGCTAGACCATCTGTGGTATTTTATGCATATACAAATGAAAATTCCATCCTGTGTCTTTCACATACCAAGTCCAGCGTTGATGTAATGGCATTCGTCATAAAATATGGCTCATTTATAAAGCATTTTCCGAGGGTGTTCGCTTAATAAAGATTTGGCAGATATCAAATGTATTGAAATGTAGTATAGGTAAAAAAGGAGAGGGAAAAATTCTTTATCATAAACTCCCACCAATTCGACTTTTCTACTTACAGCTGTGGTGAAGGGTGCCTCTCCAGGGCAAGCTTTAAAGCAGTCATGTAGTACGCCTGATGATCATTGGCGCTCATACCCAATGTCTGAAATCCGGGGGAAATACTCCTCGGAATGTCTGGTGGGGATGTACAGGTTTGCTTCAAAGCCTGACGCAATTTGAGACCAAAATTTGTAATTTTCCGATACCCTTTATTTACACGTAAAGTGACGTCTGGTATGTGCATTTCTACTTCAAGTTTATTTGTGCGTCGTGTGGTCCCTTGCATTCAAAAGTTTCGTAGCTTTTTCAGACTTGGCGTCTAAAATTCATACCCATTTTTAGACCTGGATGACTAAAATCTATACCCTATTTCAGACCAAAACGGCTCAAAACCACACCGTTTGGCACCACAGATACCTATATAGCTTATATAGTGATTTGAGGTTATGGTCATGGTTTAAATACTTGCTTGGCACCATGGCACTGGGAATGGATTGTAAATGAACATGGATTAAAACTCTGTTCCTCCATATAATGTCTATTTTCCACCATTATCAAATGGGTACAGTTCCAATACACGTTAAAGAATTCTTGCAGCCTCAATCTCCTTGGAGTTATTTTTTTATTACGATAAACGAAGTCTTCCATCCTCTTTAACAGTTCTCCAGACGTACAATTTACAGGGTTTTTTTTAAACAGTTCAGTACCACGCAGTTTTTGCTTGATAATTTTAATGTTAGTACGATTTTTCACATGTTAATGTAGTTCAGATGTGGCTCAAAAAATATCCTTACGGAATCGAATAATATATGTTCTTCCTTAATATAAATAGTCTATACATGAAGGGCGTATCAGTCCGCTGCCTTCAGTGTGTCTCGGTGAATACCGAGATACATCGAGTAATATCTTGAGTTATTGGGCTATATCATTCCTAAATTTCTGAAGCTCTTTTCCTAGAAATTACTGACTGATAAATACGATTTCAAGAAAAAAAGATTAGTAAAGAGGATCCCTCGTGATACTTGAAATTGGACTTATCCGTGGGCGCATTCGCTGGGAACAATTCTGCCCCCAGTATTCCAAATCCCGCTTCACTGAACCAACGGAATCTCCAGAACATTAGTTCTCAAAAGAACACAATTCTGCGTGGCTGTTTCGATAAAATAGAAAATCTTCGCAAAGGAACATAATTCCTCTTATTCAGAGCAAACCAAATTTCGTTCAATCCGCTCACTGGGGCAGAATGAACTGAATTCTATTCTGTTCCTTCCGAAAATGGTATAGATCCTAAAAGAACATGAGTACCGTCTATTCTGTGTATTCTTGTTCCGGAATAGTTCCAAAAGAACACGCTTTGTTTGAATTTATAAAAGATGAAATGACATTGAAATGTACTTGGCTTCGCTGTTTACCGGGATTAGTGTCGATGATTTTGTTTTCGTGCCATCGATTCCTTTTTTGGAGAGGAACGTGACTATGTTGGATCAAAACAACGAGGATATAAAAACCAGAGTAACTTCAGTTTTCTTCAGTTGGAGCCAGAGTTGACGGTCTGCTTGTGAACTAAACCAGCCGATGATATACCAACACAAGATGGGAAACAGGACAATTCAGTTTATCATTATGCTCTCGGTCGCTTGTTGTGAAACTGCGCCTCTACGGTCAACCGCCTCTCTGCACCAAGCACAACAAGGTATTTCTCAGAGTTTTACTTGCCTCATTTTATTTGAGCCAATTTCTGTCGAACGAATGAAGAACAAGAAAAAACATTATGTTATCCTGGCAGATACGCTTTGCCTTTACTCATTTTTATAACTGTAAATGTCAGATAACTTCGGGGAAGAATCTAAAGAAAATGACTGCATTGAAAATTGCCGTTAAGCTAGTGATTGAAACTGATTGTAATGAGTACAATACGTGGCATCTATACAGTATCTACCAGAAAAAAACAAAGACATGAACAGAAACAGTTTTGGAAATCCACCTCTCTTGAGGGCAACTTTGATAATTGTGATAGCATCTATACTATGTTAAGACTGTATGGACATTGTTAGATCGATTCAAAGCCCTTCGCAGTAATTCAACAGAGAATCAACGAGGGAGAAACGTTGGTGTCCAGCGAGAACAAAATTAATACTTGAGTTTTTTTTTTTCTGCTTTCTCAGGTCGTTTGTAAAGAGTAACACTAGCAATATTTGCACTGCTTAGATTCTTTAGACGAATTCTGATTTAAGACGCAAAGAAATGTAAAAGCGAGATCTTATTCGCTGAGTTAAGAAGCTACACCGCCACGATTCTGAAACTCTTTATCCCTCCAGAAACTAAAGGAGCCATTTTACGAAAGCTAGAGGTGAATTTTCCTATAGGTAATCTCCAGTTTTTAGCCAGTCACAAAACAATGCGACAAATACACTAGTTGATTCAGGCCTTCCGTCAGATATTCCGGTGAAAGGAACTTTCGAGTTTTCTCGTCTTAAAAGGAAACGCCCCTTTACCCTTTGACTGTCCGTGACTTTGGCCTGTATTTTCAGTTAAAAATAAAAAAAAAAACCAACAACAAAAGACGGTAAATAAATTCCAGGAGTTGATTGTTTTGATCATGTGAATAGCGATGATTTCAATTGTTTCCGCAAAAACGTAAATATGTATATAAATACCTTTTAAACTGGCAAGGGCCTGTCGATAAGATCGGTATCATCATAAGTGATTTGACATTTCCTGGTTAAATAAATAAAACAATTGCAAAACGGACCCCCAGAAATACAGACGAGGCGGATGAGAGATCGTTTCGTTTCAAGCACTACAAATAATGACTTGCATGGACCTTGGACTCTTCTCTATTGCGCATGCCCGACGGCGTTCACAAAGCCGAAGAATCTGGGATTGATGCAATCTCTTTCCCATAACAACGCTGTCATTGAATACAGTAATTGTAGGCGCGTGCGTTTTACGAACGAGCAACGTCCGCAAGTTCCAGTTCATCTCTGTGCCTCAAAATACCCAGGGAAACCTAGTGGCCATAAAACTGTAATAAATAAATACTTGATTTACGCGTGTGAAAACATTGCCGAGAGTGAAACGCTGCTGCAATAATTACCACTACCTATTGTAATTTATTATTAAACAGCATAAATAACTAGCCTTTTTAAAATAAGGTATTTACATTTGTAATATTACACGCGCGCGTTGTGAAATGTGGCGTCACTTGCCGGCCTCCAACACGATTCTTGGTTTACTAAATAAGTGCGTTGAGACCCGATGATCAAGCTGCGTTTGTTGAATTTTTTTCCAATATTTTTTTTTCAATAAATACTACAAAAAGCTATATATTATGCACGGAGTGCTATAATTACAATTTTCCTTTACCAACAGACACAGTCCATCCCACGGTACTTGGGGATCCTTTACTGAATACAACACATATTCAATATTCAGCAGCCAAGTCACACTGCCGTCTGAAGACCTTCTTTGCTAATGTCTCCATTTTGCGTATGGACCACCTGATCATATCACCCAGAATCCCTATCAGGTTTGGCTACTGTGTTGGGTCATGTGACAGCCCCTTCAGTCTCGACGCCAGAGACAACACCTACGTCACTGATGACGTATTAATGCGTCACCTCGCCAACCTGGATGACGTTCCACTTTCTGATGACCAGAAGAAAAAGTTTAAGACTCCCTGCTGTGTTCCTATTGAATACACGAGCTTGTCGGTTACCTTGGCAACAGAGAATGGAGCGAGAAAGAGGCTCTGGACCAAGGCTGTTCCAATAAGCTGTGGCTGCCGCTAGAAAACGACGGAATTTCAATTTTCTTCTCTTCAATATTTTAATAATCGCTTGACATGAACCAAATGCTTTTCGCTTGCATGCTAATCTTTGAGTTACCATAAAAAGCAATTCTCACACATCGAAACGATATTATTAAATGTTTGTTGATTTCGTTTAGAGTTGATAATTTTTTTAACGTGAACTTTATTCTGAGCTCTTTTGATTTCCTTTACATACTCAACATTTGACGTAAGAACATTAAATCATTAGGATTATTTTTTAGCAAATTACATGATTTGATTGTAATGTGACTTGACTGTAATGAAAATAAACAAGTTCTGATGAATATTAATTTATGTCGCGTTTGCGTTTGGTCCCGGACCCATGAGAATTCTTACTGTGCAGTGCCTAAAGCCACACCGAAATGTTAAAAAAAAGTCGTCCAGGGTCAATTCCAGAAAGGAAACACGTGATAAACACTGTCTCCAATTCAAGGCATTAGGTATATTACTTGTTATATCCTCATAGTTTTGATTTACAACCTACAGAGAGTTTAACAGTGACCCGAAGTGGAACCACGCCAATTTTGCCAAAAAAGGAATCGATGGTACAAAAGCAATAGTATATTTCATCGGTTTTTTTTTTAATTCAAGCGAAGGCGAGATAAGTAGAAAGATATCATTGAGCATCCTCTTCCTTGGACACCTCTAACACTTCGAAGTTGGTTGAGAAAAACAGCTGTCCCGCAGTTTTCCAACCCACTTGTCCATGCTCCGAAATCGGATGAGACCCTCTCCCTCGTGTTTGAAATACTTCCACAGACAGAGATATAAAATTAAAGGGAAATTTATGAAATTGCAAGCACTTGAACAGTGGGGGGATGGTAGGCTGAAATGTTATTGATAAACTTAATCAGATAAACTTAATCAACCAATTGGTATTTTGCAGCGTTGCGGCCTGCCCATCGTATGGGGCTAAAGTCTCTCTTCTCTAGAAGAGACGCATAAAAATGTTTTTCATTTCATCCAATCTCGAAAAAAAAAGACCGCAATTCAACCACGAGGACCTCATTTGAGCGGGTTCTAAATAAAGTCTGTAATCTGGTACAAACTCTTTCCGGTGTTTGGAAAAGCATACAAACAGATAACAGCGTTATTAGGGGCACGAACAAGCGCTGAGTGGTTTTACATAACCCGTCAAACGAATTAAACGCTGCCGTCGATCACTCCTCTCAGCTAAGACAGGAACGACGGCATCAACAGAACGTATCTTATATCCAGCACAAATTACATGTAACAACATTGTTTAATAGTTTTAAAAACGTTAGCTGGATGGGCAATGAAATGTAGTTTCTTGTAATGTCTAGTTGTTTAATACCTATTTCATGGTAAAGTAAAACCGCTTTACATGACGCGAAATCGTACGTGTTGCTAGATAGCTATAGATCGCTCAGTAAGGCACAAGGCCCTTGTATTAAGCACACGTTTTCATTAAACGATCTGTAAACAGGAAGTCGAGATAGGTGGCTTTCAGTGACTCGTTTGCCATCTAACTAACCGAGTTTAGGATAAAATTATAAGCTTTCGTAGTAAAAGCTACTTTGCTAGGATGCCGTGTACACTGAACCGTTTTCTTCAAACTGTGGTGACGTAGTTTGATTCTGAAATCATGCAGTGAAGTTTGCAATCGTAGTTCAGAAGATAAGCTGTTCCATAACCTGGCTGCGCTGTAAGAGAAACTTTTCTTTGCATGATCGGTACCGTTTGCAACGTCTTTCATGGTTGGTCGAGAGGACAAAAGAACAAAAAACAGAACAATGCTCCCAACCTAAGAAACAATGCAGCTGCAGGTTATCAAGGTCCAGTGGAAATAGAACCTTTGAAGGGTGCAGGTCTACTGGAAGAGTCACGTAGCTTATTTTCATTATTCCGGTCACTGGTAATCAGTAGTTAAAGCCAAAATAATCACGATTTAGCCGGCACTAAGTAAACGATTGGTGCTCGATTTGTTTTTTGTTGTGGCCGGTTTGTTCCTTGTATCTCTCCGATTTTAAGATCTTATCACCGTCAGTGTAGAAAAGCTGAAACTATTTGCCGCCAAAGGTGGTGGCTAACGAAAATGTTTTATAGCCGATATGCCCGCAATTTTGGACGCTGATTTCTGGCAAACTGGTAAAGCTACAGCGGAGATGAACTCGGGAAAGGAGAAGGAACTACGACATCATACTCCGAATATCGGAAACGAACATCATTAGAAACTCCTTAAGATATGGCGGAGCGATTGTGTGGAACAGCCGTGACAACGTCGAAGAGCATTGGTGAACTTAAACGCAATTTATCTAAATTTGATACTGACTGAATGAAGTTCGACCCAATGTTGCTACTTAAAAAATATAGGGACCATGGGTACGTTGGTGCACGTGTGTTCTTAATCACGTATTTTTTAGTACGCTTCAATCAGTCTACTAGGTTTCTTTTAATTGTAAATAATAAGGTAGATTAATTTGATTTTTTCATGACCCCGCTAGCTATGTTTGTGTTTAAATAAAACATTTACTTACTTACTACTTTCGAGATGGCTCGTTTGCTATTGCTTACAAGTATGCCCTCGTGTAGGTATATTTAGGTTTTTGCTACTTTAATACGTCTAGAATTCACATAACCTCACGGTTCGCAAACCCAAACATGTCTATACTGCACAAAAGGTATTTAGCTACGGATTTTCGAGCTTTTGGGAAGTTGGGGGAAGTTGATCGTGGCAATCCTAGAGTTCAATAATAGCTCTAGCTGTGGACATGATTGGGTTACACTTTCGATTTAGGAAATAACCTTTCTGAAAACTATAATTAGCATTTCTATTGCTGTACGTTAATTGTATGATCTTGATTTGCTTTTCTAACTGGATGTTCTGTTTCTCTGGTCAAGTACCCGTATCTGAAGCCACCCAGTTTCCATATTCTATATACCCTTTGTGCTACACTGATCACGCTTGTTTTGCTTTAGTTTGATACTGACCGACCGAAAGAACACAAGTACTTTTACTATATTTTGTCGTAATGACCTTGAGCATGTTAGGTTACATACACCTTAGCATTCAGTGTACGTCTCTAGTTCAATGATCAAGGATGAATCGGCAATAGGTCCAAGATGGTGTTGGGTATTCAAAGGTTTGGCGAATTAAATTGTCAGAGTTCTCATAGTGCCAGAATAGCCCATCACTTGAAGGGGATCACCTGCAGTGGGCTTGGATCATTCGATCTACAAACGAGAATGATGAATTGAGAATGATGTGTTATCCAGCAAGCGACACAGGCATAATCGAAAAAAAAAATTCGAGTGCTCCTATCAGGAGTCGAACCTAAGACCTTCCAATTACTAGTTCGGATGCTCTACCACTGAGCTACAGGAGACTCGTGGGAGCTAAGGCCATTAAACTAGGTTCATGGAACAAACATCCTGCATACTGCTAGGATTGGAATGTCATGGGTGGCATATGCGCAATGAAGTAAATGTGATGGAATATTTTAAGCCTGGTGAATAAATGAGAATGATCTGTTGTTATTAAAGGCTTGTTTTCTTTTAGATTTAACAAAGTTTCCATCGGTCATCATCTTGTACTGGCTTTGGTCGGTTGGTGTTATGGCTTCACTATAACGGTAAAAAGGAGATCGATGATCGATGCCACACAAAAAAACAAAAGCCACAACAAAAAGCAGACCGTTCACCGGTCGTTTTTGCCGGCCAAAAAGCCATGATTATTTTGGCTAAACCTAAATGTTTACGGTTGATTAACTAGTACCCGGCACTAAAATGAATATAGCTTGACACATCGTGGGGATAACAGTCTCATTCTTAGAAATATTATTGGACAACGAAACACGCTTTAGTATTGAGTTGAGCAATACCCGGACACAATACCATTTTTAAGGGGAAAAGGACCTAAAACGTCGACTACTATCAGTTTGGAATCAAGCTGAAGGGTCCGCTTGATAGCTGAAGATGCAAATCAGGGAAACAAGCGCAACCCTCTAGAACAGTGGAAGAGAGAGAGAGAGAGAGAGAGAGAGAGAGAGAGAGAGAGAGAGAGAGAGAGAGAGAGAGAGAGAGAGAGAGAGAGAGAGAGAGAGAGAGAGAGAGAGGGGGGTTGGAAAATCAGTGAAAACACGGAACAAAACAACTCTGGTCATCACCATCTACAAGGCTTTCGTCTGCAGTGATATATCCTGTTTTTCGTGCTTAGTCAGTCATCAGCGAGCATGAGGCAGACACGTGGACAGCAACAATATCCGACTACGACAGAGCCAAAGGTTTGAGCGCCGGAAGGTTGAAAATTTGTCTTCCAAAGGATTCATTTACGAGCAAATTATGGAGAATTCTAGTAAACACGGCGGTGAAACGTTCAAAGATATTCAAGTTCAACTTCCCAGTGGGTAGCAGACTGTCTTTGTCTGAAAGATTTTTTTTGGCGTGCTTCTGTTAATGGCTACTGGGGAAGGACTTCATGGGGGATTTGGGTGAGTAACTCACGAGAAACTACTGTTTATTTTTTTTAGCTTCCAACGATTTTCTTATTTCAAGATTTTTGTAAAATAGTATGTGAAAAAGGACCTCGTTTATTTGCTTAAAAGTAAATAGAGTGATAGGCGTCGACACCAAAACTGCCCGTGAATGTTACAGTAATGTTAAATCTTGTGTAGCCGATGCTCTCAAAAACTGACGTTCTCTTGAAATTGAAGCATAAAACACCAATTATTCAGTAAGAAAGCTAATAAAATGAAAATATAAATTAAACTTATTTTGGTGAAAAACTCCCACCAAGAGGTAGCAAAATATAACGGTATAGTGGGTTGCGTATCCAATGATCATAGCACGGTACTTGCGAGAAGGCTTGTGTTAGTAAGTTTTGTTGCGAGTCGCCTATGTAACACGTGGGTATGTGCATATGCTTAAGGGTGTTACGCAAAACAGATGTTCTGGGCTTGATGTTATACTTTCTAACTATAAATTTATCAGTATGCAAGCGTGAAACTGAAAAATTCTTAACTGAAGCGCCATGCCACGTTGAGAACGTTTAACTAAACTAGTAATGATTTATGATTACAAGAATATTTGCGTAAAGTGAAGAGAAAAGGGCGTTTGAAAACTAAAAGGTTCAATTTTATGTTGGAGATTTTACTTGGAAACTGAGAAGGAAGATATTGAAAGTGGGTCTGAAACGCACGACAAACAACGCCCCATGAAACAGCCAACGTAAACCGCAAGTTTGCCGCTTTTTCCCGACACTTCGCTTTGAGACTGCTATACATTTTCCTGACGTAATAGCATCAGTAGAGTTCATGTAATAATGTAAGATCTGACATGGTAATTTTCTTCTTCCAAAACTCCCCAAAAGTGTGGCCATTCAAATGAAAGCTACTGACCAGAATTTCATTCGCCATAGCGGATACTTACTATGCTGTCAGGGGCATCCAAAGTTCAATAATTTGGATTTAGTTGTAAAGAAATACACTAAAACTAATCCCTTTCGTTTTCCGAGGGGAAAATTTGTAGCAAAAAATTCGAAACAACGTCAGCTGACATTTTCGTCAGGCCAAGGACACCACGTAAATTCCGGGAAATAAAATTCTTAAAGTAAACTTTCTATAACTAAATTGTCAGCTAATAAAGCATCCGAACAGATCAATCTATATTAGCTTAAACAAATTCGCCTTTAAAAGACCCCAAAATGATCTAAGATCACAGGAGACAACATTTTAAGCATCCTCGTTGAGTTCCACTGTACTGTACATAGGTCTACATACTGCGCTATCATAATCTAGCTTTGAGTCTGTGGTAAAATTTCTAGAATCCATTTAAAGGAAAGCTACCGAGCAGTACATTCCTGTGATACGGTTAGTTTTAAATCAGTGATTTTCAAGTATGAAGAAAGATTTCGTTAGATCCATCGGTCATCGCTGATATAAAATTCACAGAAACTAAGCAATGGGATGTCACATGAGTTTGAGTTCAGCTATTTGCGACATTGAAAAAATTTGTTGAGAACTAACTAAGACTAACAATATGACTGTTTTGGACTTGTATGAGGTTCACTACAGAGCACTCAACCCAACGGAAAGCTGAGGATTTTAATTCTTGTACTCAACTTGTCTTTGAAAGTTCTACAATGGTCAAACTGAGAAAAACAAAATACAATAATTAGTGCGAACGTCCGTTAGTGAAGTAACAAATCCTCGATGGAAATCCTATTTACAATTCTGTATCCTTTCCGAAGACTGAGTTTATGAACTTCTTCACTTCTTGCTTGGTTTAGCAGACTGCGTGGTTTTTTCGTAAACCGCATGGATTTCACCCTTTAAATATCTATTTTGTCTCTAGAGATTAATAAATACTGCGAGCAATTCGCTTGCATCTCGCTTCGTCCTCACGGGAGCCTCCAATGTCATCAACATAGACATGTGTACAGAGTTCTTTGGTTGCTTCTCGGTACATGGCTTCTGAGGCTTTGGCCGTGGTCTCGATTGCTCCAGCTGCAATATCTGGTACCGGTCTATCGCCAAAGTCTTTTGAGATCCCAAGACAACGGCCATGTTAGTGACTGCAGTTGTCATAGCCTCTAGCTTTTCGTGATCAGAGAACGGTTTCTTTTCGGCGTTACATTTCTTTTGATAAGCTACGAATTGTTCGGTGCACTTTAAATAATCAGACTTGACTTTGTCCAATTTGTTTGTTTGCACCCATTTCGTCACCTAACGACAGTCCGGCTTCAATTAATCTGCCCGCTATTATCAGTTGCTGCTTTACACTTCTGAATTTAACCGCGATTCTGCACGCACGTTCTCCAGAGCAATTAATTCGGATTTGCCTTGGAAAAGCATGTCAAATTCTCCGAAAAGCTTATCTAATGAAGCTATGGTAATGTCTCTTTTCGCAATTAGCGTTGCAATAGTCTCAACGTTAGGAGGCATTCTTACTGAACTGCGTACTTGTTAAAATGTATGATATTGTAAATTAAAGTAACTGGTGAAAAAACTTCGTTCTTTGATTTCTCACTTCCCAAGTTCACTGTTCCAGGGATTTCTTATCAAACAATTACAATGTCAGTAAATCTTGCTTGATTCGCCTTGTAAATTTAATTGACTGTTAACTGAATATTCCGTAGATTACAAAAACAAAGTCTAAGGTAAAATACTCTTGTTCTCCGAGAGTCAGTGCCTTTGCGATAACTGAATTCTATAACTTGAACTTGAACTTGAATTGAACTTGAACTTGAATGTAACTGAACGGCTGCATTAGTGCAGTATGAAGGAATTATTTTACCTTTAGGCTGATAGAATTACCAGTTTGGTAGTCGACTGCAATCAGCTTTTTCGGCTTTTTTGAGCTTCTTTCTGATACGAGAAGACTCCCAATATATGCCAACGAATCCACACAGCGTTGCCAAACGGCTGAAACTGAAGTCCACTGCTCACGAACCTCCAAGCCAAGGTTGCTCAAAGAATTTTTGACTGTTTTGGACTTGTATGAGGTTCACCACAGAGAGTGACTCAACCCGACGGAAATCTGAGGATTTTAATTCTTGTACTCAACTTTTCTTTGAAAGTTCTACAACAGTCAAAATGAGAAAAACGAAATACAATAATTAGTCCGAACGTCCGTTACTGAAGTAACAAATCCTCGATGGAAATCTTACTTACAATTCTGTATATATTTAGGAGACTGCGTGGTTTTTTCGTAAACCGCGTGGGTTTCACCCTTTAAATGTCTATTTTGTCTCTAGAGATTCATTAACACTCTTAAACGGGTTTACAATTCTGCATTTTTTATATGTCATGGAGGTTAGATGATTTTTTAATTTAACTGATTTTGTTTTCTTCAGGAAAGTGAATGGAAGGAATCGAGAAAACTGATTTGTTTTCGTTTGTAAAACAATTTCTCGGAAAGCGTATCTTTGTTTCTTATTTTAATTGTTTTCCTCAAAATTGACAATCAAGTTAATGAAGATTTACTTGAGTTTTTTTTCTAGCTTGATCAATCTATCGCGAATTTTGGATCAACTTTTTAACGTCGTATTTAACGTTCATTCGGCTCGTGTCTTCTCCTTCTGAATAATTATTGTACCAGTATAGCTATGTGTTTCGTTTACAACTGCATGTCACAGTCTTACATTGTAGTGCCGATATTGTAGCAATATTGTAGTCTTAATTTTTGTCTATTACTTATACCCGCCAAGATTAGCTAATGCTGTACGCGGGTTGTGTAAATTGTCTTTGTATATTTGTTGGAAATAACAAAATTCAAACTCAAACGCAATAAGGAAGGAAATCAAGGAGACGCATTTGCTTTTTTCCTGGAAAGCGCATCTTTTCTTCTTATTCTAATTGCTCACCTTAGAATTACGAATCAAGCTAAACAAGAAGTTGTTTAAGTTTCTTTCTAGCTTAATCAATCTATAACAGGTATGGATAAACTTGTTCACTTTCCTCACTAAAAGTAAGGCTAATAGGTCTTATTTAACATCACCTACAATAAGCCTGTACGAGCTACAGGTTTACAAGCTATTTCAAAAACAGGGCATTTTTAAAATTTATTTATGTTGCGTGATTGTCCAGTTATGACCAAAATGAAACTTTTAATAGCTGTTTCGATATTTTTGCTCCTCACATCATCCAAATTGTGAAACGCTGAACCACTTATCAGTTTACAGGGGTGGTTATTTGCAAGCACATTTTTAATGTCAACAACTACAAACTTCACAGGTGCAACTTTTGGAAGATTTACTTTGCCTTAGAGATCAGTAAGCCGTTTGAGCTTCAAAACAGCTCGGGAGAGCATTTTATTGTCGTGATGGTAAAGAAAACTAGCATCTTCACTCTTATGACGAGCCTTTAAAATGACCTTCGATCTTCAAAGACACTTTATCTTGCAGGGTAGGTTTTCTTGACTTATCCAATAATAACAACTTAGTTTATTTTTCTTTCCTGTTCTTTATTTTATTTTTTTTTTGTTCGTGTTTTTTTTTCTTTTTTTGTTTCAAAGGCAAACAGGTCACTGCAAGCCATCTATCTCGGTTTCCTGTTTATCAATTGTTTGACCACACTCAACGATTGACGCACCTAAAGCGTGCCCCAGGCGTGTGCCTATTTGCAGTGATGTGTGAAAATGCACGAGTTCAGCTCCCGGAGGAGGAACTCCCGTATAAAAGTGATGAGGATGATCGTCGTACCTTTTTGGGGGATGAATTTTGTGGTTTGGTATAGCCTGTTCCAGGCTCCTAGAGACACGCGTGAAAGAAAGGGCGACTCTAGGAGCCTGGAACAGGCTAGGTTTGGTACCCCTTAGGGTGCTACAATCTAAAATCAGTTCCGTCAAAGGTTAGCCTCCCACGCAGTCGTTTTTTGGGGAATCGAGTCCCCTAAAAACGACTGCGTGGGAGGCTAGAGGGGTGGTTGCCTACGAGAGGTTCCATCTATAGTGATTTGACTTGAAAACTTTTGGTATTTTGGAAAAGTGGTCGCTAACGAGAGGTGGTCGCAAAGGGAGGTTCGACTGTAAAAATTTTTTAGTGTTAATTATGTTTTTTGCACTCTCAGTTCGATTTAAACAATTCATAACCCTATTACGTTAGCCAAGTTAAACATAGATTACCGCAAAATCAAATGCAAGGCTGATTGGACAGCTAAAATAATTTTATTGCTTAATGTTTCGGTTAGACAATACTAACCTTCTTCAGGGGCTATTCAAGGGTTACCTTATAAATTACCGCAGTCTGATAACAATCCGACAACGGAAACATTTGATCCGGCGCCACAAAAACGAACTGATAACTTAGCAAATTGAGCAAACACTCAAAGCACTGTTGAACGTTGACCTTGTGGGCATTGTCAATTTACTCAGTTGTTAGTTACAATTAAAGATAAAATGGAGGGGTAACACCGTTGTTACAATTGTGGTTTGTAACTATTGTACATACAATTTAAATTAAATAGATATCAAGATTATTAACAAAATAGTCTTTCAACACATGAGGGACGAGATAAACACCACTTAACAGTGATTTCAATTCAAGATTGGAAGAATTTTCATTTTAAAAAATTAAACTTAACTTTGGACTTCCCGTATTGATAGGCACTCAATGTGTACAGAATGTATTTCCCGCAAATTCCTACAGTATTTAATAGCAAAATCTACAGCTAAAAGATGCGAGGTAATGAAAGTAATTTAGAGAGGAGATAAGAGAATAATAGTACGAAACAACAGTAGGTTCTAGGGGAGAGGTCTTCGCTTACAACAATCAATCCTTTCCTATTGGCAACCGGTTTTGAAAGTTGCCTGTTCAGTCGAAGCGTACAACAGCAGTCAATCATTGTGCATACAGCTAGAAGACGACATTGTTGCCATGATTCTTTGCTAAAGGGGCCAAGCCAAGAGATGTTAAGGAGCGTGTGCGGCAGTACAAGTCTTCGTTTTAAATAAATCCAGAGCTTTAACGCTGGTTCGGACCGGGTTCGGACCTCAACTTAAAAACCATGTTGATTCATGGACGCTTTAATAATACGTATGTGTTAATTTTTTTCTGGGAAGAAAAAGTTAATGAAAGCTTCCAATGAGTAGCAATGGGTTTTCACACGAAAATACGAAGGTTCTAGGTGATCATTATCCGCATTTGAAATGTACCTAATTTAATACGTTTCACTTATGTTCTACTGAAGGTTTGATATGTGATTAAATATTGGTCTCGACTTCATAGCACGCTGTCTAGATTGCAAGATTGCAAAGCAGATGGATTAATTAAATGTCTCTTAAAATTGTTCTGTGTAATGTATCCTTAAACATGTATATATAGTTGTAATACACATCAAACATAATTTTTTAGCTGTCTGATCAATCCGGATTGATTGAGCGTTTGCTTCCCTTTTTCATTACAAATTTCTTCGATAAACACAGAAGCCAAATGCGAAAGGAGTCAGCCATTTAAAAACCATAAAAGGTCTTCAAAGTAAATACCTATCTTTTTAATATCCTATACTGTTTGCGGGTGATAATTTCAGTTTGCGTAAGGAAGGATCAGTTTATACTGACACGGGTATATATAGCCGAGACATCGGTGGCTGACAAAACACAGCCTTTCCAAGTAACAAATAATACTGTTTTTCCATTTGTTCTTCCTTGTCACAATGGGTCTATGGGGAGTTACTTCTGTATCAGACAGCCGTATGCGTGTGTTGATTGTAAAGCGGGGAATAGGTTGATGCCAGGATCGATCTTATGTAAACCATTTCTCTCTTCAGAAATCGGTCTACAGATGCTGAATAAGATTAAGAGAAATTAGAGAGTATCTAAGAAGATGGCCCATGATAACTGAAATCGGCTTTAATTTATCTTAAACAAATAAATAAATATTTTGACTTTGCCTGAATTTAAAAACAACAATAGAACGTGCTGATCTTCGTTGTTTAACGACGATGTGGGTTATGTTGAGTACTTACCATTAACATGGAAAACCGGAAATTCCAGTTGGATAATCAAATGGTACGCATCATTCTATTTGGAGTACTTCTGAAATTATGGGCTTCTTGTCAAAGTGATGCTTTTTTATAACTCCTTTTGGGATTTACAGCTGATGTTCATACATTTTTCATGTTATTCATCTTCAATTTAGGCAAGCCAAATCATTTCGTATTTATGTCGAAAATTTCCATCCGGGTGGTTTGCGTAAATAGTATGCACCCCTTGTTTTTGTAACATCGATTCCTTTTTTAGAAAAAAAGGGCGTGTTTTCATGTCGAATCACTATTAAAATCTCCCTACATAGTAAATCAAAACTAAAAGGGTATAAAAACCAGAGTAGCGTCAAATTGCTTCAGTTGAAGCCATTACTGATCCTCCTTCGTTGTGAACTAAACCAGCCGATACACCAACACAAAATGGGAAACGGAATGATCCTAATCCTTTTGTCATTGGTCGCTTGTTGCGAAGCTGCACCGTTAAAGTCACCCGCCTCATTGCACCCTACGCAACAAGGTAATATTTGCACCTTTATTTTATTGCTTTTTAACCAATGTTTCAGTTCTGGGGAACGAACTGATTAATTGAAAAGGAAAGAAATGATGTTATTTCTATCGGCTTTGTCCTTATTTCTGCAACTGCCATCACATGCCTTATAGCGTTACGGTTTGCATTAAAAATCGCTTTTTAAAGCTCTTGCATCACGATAACCTCTGATATTCTTTGAATGCCTGTTTCAGAACGTCGTTATCGTCTCATGTATTTTATGGTTAATAATTTGCGATGTTCTTTTTCCTAAGAATCGGTCAAATCGAATTCTCGACTTTCCATAAGTCGGCCTTAAACGCTCTACCTTGTTTTTCTTTGTTTGAGGAGGTGCCTTGGCCTTTCCCAAAGTCCTACCTTTATTTATTTTTGCACCTAAAACGACAGTTTGTGTTCACCTGAAAGCAGATGACATTATTTTTTCATGTTATGAAACATTAAGGGTGAGTTTTCGCCGATACAAACTCTACTTTTCCCAGTCACAAATGAATCCAAATATCTCCGGCGACTAGCTTCAGCAAGATGCCTTGGTTGGGATAGACATTTCGGCACCAAATCAATAAAAAGGTACCTTTGCGCACGTCCTTTCCTTCTGCTGTAAACCTGCTTTCCAAACCAGTTTCCTCGTTTGTTTTAGTTCAGCCAACCAAAAAGGGCCCGATTGCTATGATCACGTGATTAGCGAAAAAATTGTATCATCAATGATACCCCGCAGATGCAAACATGTTTTCAACCATGCGTCATGTGGTGGAATAATAAACATAATAGCTACCAAGAGAGGACCGATAACATTATGAAGTATTGCGTTGAATGATAGTTCCAGTTTAAATAAATGAAACAAAGACCTCCCAAAGATCAGATGCTTACATACTTACGAAAAAAGCTACGATGCTAGTACGATATTTATGTTTTGTTTTGGGGGTGGGGGTTCGAGTTATATTTGATGTCTTTAAACTCAAATTAAGAGCCAATCTTGTGACAGCTTTTATTGTATATTGATAACGATATTACGACCGATCATCGTCCATGAATTGTATCGTGACGTCATCACCGTAGATAGTACCGGCCCAAATGTGCTACAAAAGAATTTCCTCGAGTACAGTACGAAATATGCACGCCACTTCTTGATACAAGTGGTCACGTGGGCAGTATCGAAAGATCAGGTGCAGGCGATTGATCCCAAAATTTCCTTGCATGAATACCATTTTGAAGGAAAGCATTCTGTGGTTATGAAGATTGCAAGCCGTTTCTCTGTACTGTCGGGTTCCAGTATAGTCACTTGGGGATAATTTACTCCTGTCAGGCGACCTTCACGCACATCTGCGCGCGCCTCTTGTCCTACCAATCCCGAGTGACTAGAAATACTTTATAGAGGCATACTCGTTGTCCTCCTTGGCACGAAATCGAGTGTGACGTCAACTGTCTGCAGAAGACGCACAGCACTGTCATTGTTTCTGCTCCAACCAAAAAGTTATTGAAAGTTTTCTTCCATCTTTTTTTCAATAGATTGTTTCCCTTGCACAACGTTGACAGGAACTTAAGAGGAAATAGCCGACATTAGGAAAGACATTGCTATAATTACCATTTTTTTTACCAACAGACACAGTCCATCCCACAGAACATGGGGATCCTCCTCAGAATACGACGCGTTTTCAGTATGCAGCAGCCAAGTCACACTGCCGTCTGAAGACCTTTTTTGCTAATGTCTCCATTTTCCGTATGGATCACCTGATCATATCACCCAGAATCCCTATCAGGTTTGGCTACTGTGATGGGTCATGTGACAGCCCCTACAGCCTCGACGCCAAAGACCACACCTACGTCACTGATGACGTATTAATCCGTGAGCTCGCCAATCTGGATGACATTCCACTTTCTGATGACCAAAAGAAAAAGTTTAAGACACCCTGCTGTGTTCCTATTGAATACACGAGCTTGTGGGTTACCTTGGCAACAGCAAACGGGGCTACAAAGAGGCTCTGGACCAAGGCTATTCCAATAAGCTGTGGCTGTCGTTAGAAAACGGCGAGATTTCAATTTTCTTCTCTTTAATATTTTAATAATCGCTTGACATGAACCAAATGCTATTTGCTTGCATGTAAATCTTTTAGCTCCCATAAAAAACAATTCTCAGACATCGAAACGATATTATTAAATGTTTGTTGATTTCATTTTAGAGTTGATAATTTTTTTTTAACGTGAACTTTATTCTGAGGTCTTTTAATTTCCTTTACATACTCAACATTTGACGTAAGAACATTAAATCATTAGGATTATTTTGTAGCAAATTACATGATGTGATTGTAATGCGGTTTGACTGTAACAAATTACATGATGTGATTGTAATGTGGTTTGACCGTGATGGAAATAAACAAGTTCTGATGAATATTAATTCATGTTGCGTTTGGTCCCAGGCCCATGAGTGTTCTGACGGTGCCCAAGGACGCACCGAAATGTTAAAAAAACGTTGTTCCCAGGGTCAATTCCAGAAAGGAAGCACGTGATAAACACTGTCTCCAATTCTATGCTTGGGGTATACAGCTATTTCAATTTATGTTGTCGGATCGTAGTATAAAACTATAAGACAAGACCTCAAGATTCTGTGTATTTTTTATGAATAAGTTCATCAAAATCAGCTATGCCTTGTCCGTCCAGAGAAGATATACGATGGGGAGCCATTTGTGATGAAAGAAATGTTAAGATATCAAATGGATGAGGTGGCAGCCTCTTTGAAGATGTCTTTAAGCTTTAAGCTTTTGTCCAACAACGTTAATTGAAATAGCTGTATTACTTTTTATATCCTCATAGTTTTGATTTACAACCTACAGAGAGTTTAACAGTGACCCGAAGTGGAACCACGCCATTTTTGCAAAAAAAGGAATCGATGGTACACAAGCAATAGTATATTTCATCGGTTTTTTTTTAATTCAAGCGAAGGCGAGATAAATAGAAAGATATCATTAAGCATCCTCTTCCTTGGACAGCTCTAACACTTCGAAGTTGGTTGAGAAAAACAGCTGTCCCGCAGTTTTCCAACCCACTTGTCCACGCTCCGAAATCGGATGAGACCCTCTCCCTCGTGTTTGAAACTGACTTCAACAAACAGACGTATAAAATTAAAGGGAAATATATAAAATTGCAGGCACTTGAACAGTGGGGGGATGGTAAGCTGAAATGCCATTGATAAACGTAATCAACCAATTGATATTTTGTAGCGTTGCCTGCCCATCGTATCGGGCTAAAGTTTCTCTTCTCTAGAAGAGACGCATGAAATTGTATTTCAATTCATCCAATCTCGGAAAAAGAGAGAAAAAAAAAACCGTTTTCTGAAGCTAAGCAAATGACGATAATGTTTAATTATTGTTTCATGATTTTTATCTTTGAAAAGCAATTCATTAAACAACTTAAGGAAGTTCCCTCCAGAGGTCAATGATCAAAATAGTACTTCCCAGTCAGTTGTTAAAATTATCATATTATCGTCGTGGCGCCGGATTAAATGTTTCCTTACTCGGAATATCTATATATTTACACTGAATTATGTTTGTGTGGCTCATGCTCAGGATCATGAATTATATAAAAACAGATAAGGGAACAAAAAAATTTCAACATTTCTTCGAAATACAGCTTATTACCGGCTGATGGAAATAAACACCGAACAAGATTGACGCAAATAAATTCAACCACGATGACCTCGTTTGAGCAGGTTCTAAATAAAGTCTCTAATCTGGTACAAACTATTTCCGGTGTTTGGAAAAGCATACAAACAGATAACAGCGTTTTTAGCAGCCGTCGATAAAACCAGGAACATGGAACATTCCGGAACATCCCGGAACACGAAAAAAAGGTTAATAAAAATAAAGGAAATATGAAAAAAAAAAAGTGTGTATACACTCTGTTTTTTTTTTATAAGAACGTCTAATTTTGGAGCTGAGGCTGAACGTTCTTATATTTTTTTGCGATTTGAGGCTGAAAACGTTCTTAAGATGTTCTTAAATTACATGGTATACACTACATGTAGTGCAGTAAACGGCAATGCAGACGTGACCAGGAAACTTCTCAAAGTGCATTGCCTGCTTAGATATGTTATCAAGAACTGCTGATTATGACAAACCGAGATGTGTGTCACCATTGTTAATGTTATACAAAACATGCCCTTAAGTATTTTGTTTAATTTACATTTGTTACCTTGATTTTATATACAGATTAGTAAAATAAAAACGTTCTTAATCGACTCTCAGCCTGAATAATGTTCTTAATACGTTCTTAAAATTTTGGTTAATCTCAGCCTCGACGTTCTTATAAAAAAGGTTGTTATAAAAAAAACAGAGTGTATTTATATACAATGAAATTACATTGTTTTCAAAAAAAATTTCATATAAGAAGAAGTACGGAGTAGGTGGGACGGTAGTATAAATGGGGTATGTACTTCAATGGTATGTACTTCATGTATCCCTTATTATAATAGGGGATATATGAGGCACCTACGATAAATGGGGTGTTGTAACTGACCACACTGAATGAAGGCGCAAGTACTTTCCCGCCATTTGCAGCACGTGCTTATCGTCCGCTACGCCAGAAATGGATCAGTTCCGGCTCGACTGACCAAAAAATCAATTTCCTGATGTTCGGAGTGGAACTAAAAGTCGTTCGCGCAGTCTTTTTACCAAAACCCTCCCGGGCTTCCCGCGTCTTCGCCTAGGGCCTCACGTTCCGTATTTGTTCTCCTTTGTTGGTCGTTCGGGAGCTTGGACCCGTTTCTCGAACGAAAGCCACGAAAACTTCTCTGCCCTTCCATGCTATTTTCAATGGATTTTATCTTAAAAAGGCAAACAGGCCTAACAGGAAACTTTGTTCATATGAAAAATAGTTATAAGCGTAGACAACAGCTTTGTAAAAGCAAACAATCTGTAAGGAACCGCACAACGAAAATGCTGCAAGTATACGCAGGATCTGTGATAGATCTAATCAGCCAAAAATATAAATGACTCAAATTTCTGCAAGGCTGATCGGACTGCGTAGAAAACTTAACACGACAGCGACATGATAGAGACCAAACCGAGAATCAACAGAATGCGGCACCTCTATCATGTCGCTGTCGTGTTAAGTTTTTTTACCTTCATCCAGTGTGGTCAGTTACAACACCCCATTGTACTACCGTCCCACCTACTCCGTACTTCTTCTTATATGAATTTTTTCGGATACAATGTAATTTCATTTTATATAAATATGCACACTTTTTTTCATTTCTTTCCTTTATTTTTGTTTAATTTATTATTTTTTTTTTGGTATCTTAATTTTTTTTTTCGTGTTCCGGGATGTTCCGGAATATTCCGGAATGTTTCACCTTCCGGGTTTTATCGACAGCCTTCTTATACGTGGGCTATTCACTGTATGTCATTGGCGTGCTTCGTCATTATTCGCTGATCCAGGTGTACAAGTGATCCGGCACCACTCATCGGTTTGTCGCTGTGGAATTGCAGATTTTATATATTGTATTTGTTATCGATATTATCCCCGTGATATCCCACTCAGCAATACTTAAGCAAATACGTTATGTTATATTTGACGAAACTCTTTAATCCTTGATAAAGTCGAAGATTACATGATAACATTCCTTGAGAAAGAATTCCGCTATTTCCGACGTACAAGATAAATTCCGCTACATTTAGAAGTAATAGTTCCAGAGTTCCTTCGAGAGTCACATTCAAAAACCAGAATCTATCCGAGAAATCTGATACAAATGATCACGTGCGAATTTGACTAGTTCCAGTTCCTACTCGTTTCCAACACACTCCCCCCTGATTGACGGAGTCAATCATAAGGTGAAACTGTAAACATAACTCGTTAAACTCAGTCCAATGTTCAAAGTTTTAGATCTGAAAATTACGATGCAGTAACCACAATTGGAATATCTTCATCTCTGACTACACAAATGTTCCTTGCTCTGTGACACTGGACAGCTCCCATATCAGCTGCTCCTTCATCAAACACATTAACTTCAAGAGGATAGAGCTTCTGAATTGGACGCTTAATGCAAATCCTGCGTAGAGATTTGTCTACTGTCGCCACTTCAGCGGAGCGAACAACGTTGTCTCTTCCTCGCAACAGCTTCTCTACTTTCCCCATTCTCCACTGCTGTCTAGGTGTTTTGTCTGCATATATGTGCACAAGGTCACCAATTTGGATCGTTCTTCTCGGTTCTCCTTTAAGTTTCTGATACTCTCTGATGCCAGTCAGGTATTCCTTCCTCCAACGATTTCTGAAGTGGGTGAGGAGACTCTCCAAATATCGTTCCCGTCGGGCTAGAGTGCTCAGAGGTACACTGGTAGCAGAAGGTTGCTCCAAGAGACGTCGACCAATTACGAGATGAGAAGGTGTTAGTGGAGCTTCTGACAACTCATTGTACACATAGGTTAATGGCCTGGAATTTAACACTCCTTCAGTTTCAATCAGGGCTGATTCCAGTTCTTCATAACTAAGCTTTGCATTTCCCAGTACTTTCTTCAGACACCTTTTCACAAGTTTGACGCAGATTTCGAAAAAACCGCCCCACCAGCTCGCAGTGGGCACATTGAAATTCCAGTCAATGTTCATGTTAAGAACGAACTTCTGAACTTCTGAATCTTTGAAAGTTTTCCCGTTATCTGAAATGAACAGGTTGGGTATCCCTCGTCTTCCAAAGAAACGTTTGAGCACTCTTAGAAATGACTTGGCGGTCAAATCCGGTGTGAGTTCAAGGTGCACAGCTCTGGTACTTGCACATGTAAATAGAGCAATGTAACACTTGAACATGTCTCCCTTGGACTGGTAGATATTCTTAACATAAAGGGGGCCAGCAAAGTCTACACCAACTTTGGAGAAGGCCAGATCATCTGAGACTCGAAATGAAGGTAATGGTGGAGGAGGTGGGCTACTGAAAGCTCTCCCTTGTATCTTCTTACATGTAATGCACTTAGAGAGTACATCCTTGACAGCTTGTCGTCCTTTGATTATCCAGAACTGTGACCGAGTTTCAGTGAGAGTTTCTCTAACCCCATTGTGTTTCACGTTTTCATGCCTTTGTGTAATTACTAATCTTGTGAAGTGCTGCTTTCTCGGTAACAGGATTGGAAACTTGGCTGAGTATGGAAGTGAGGAATTCTGAATCCTTCCCTTGCATCGCAGTACTTCATCCTCATCTCTAAAGACTCCTAACTGTTCCCAAGTCGAACTTGATCTCTCCCTTTCATCAAGTTTCCCTTGAACGTCTTTGGACCAGAGAATTTTTGCGGCATTTATTTCCTGTGAACTAACATTTGAATTCATTTCTGGAACTCTTTTAATCCGTCTGATGAACTTCAATACAAGGGCGGTTACTCTGATAAGCTTACTGAGACTGCTAAATCTCTCTGGTTGGACGACTTCAGAGATGTTTGCAGGGGCTTGGACCAATACCGTCATTACTTGTGAGATTCCATCTGCATCTTCTTTCTTCAATTTCTTTGTAGTTTCTTCTGGTGCCTTCACCAACAGGACAATTAGGTGGGCTTGGCCATTGATCCTTCTCCTTCTCTAGAAATGGTGCTCCTTTCCACCATAGATCATTGGAAACAAGATCGGAACTCTTGGCTCCTCGCGAGGCAATGTCACTTGGGTTAAGTTCAGAAGGGCAATATCCCCAATGTTCTTTACTCCAGAGACTTCGAATCTTCGTTACTCGATTCTGCACGAACTGCTTGAATTGTTTTGACTCTCCACTAATCCACCACCACACAATCTGAGAATGAATCCAATTGAACACAGCATCAATCTTGATGGTACAAGCCAATGCCTTATACACAGCTGTCATCAGGTTTGCTAGAGTCAATGCTGCCATCAATTCAAGGCGAGGAATCGTCTCCCCCTTCAAGGGTGCCACCCTAGTTTTAGAGGCTAACAGCTGCGAATAGCTGACATTAGAGGTTGTCACCCGAATGTAGATGTTTGCACCATAAGCAATCTTACTCGCGTCTGCAAAACCGTGTAGTTGAATAGACATGACATCTTCTGCTTCTATCCCAGCTAGGACACAGCGAGGTACACTGACCACTGAAACTCTCAACATGTCTTCTGGTACTTCTTTCCACTTTAAACAGAGCTCTTCTGGCAGGGCCTCATCCCAGCCAATCTTGAGCTGACAAATCTCTTGAAACATACACTTCAAGGGCAACATAACTGGTGACAGCAAGCCTAATGGATCATAAAATCGAGCAGTGATGCTCAACAGTTTCCGCTTTGTCAGTGTTCCATCCAATGCTTGTGTAGCAAAGGTTGCGAGATCAAACTTGAAGCTGTCTTCTATCCTATCCCATGGAACTCCTATCACTTTGATGAGGTCTTCTTCGAGAACACTAGACTTTGTCAAAGAAGGACTGGTTTCTGAAGGTGTCTGAGTTGATGATGACAGGTTAGCTTCCTCCTTCTCAATCAACTGATTTAGCTCTTCGCTGTTTGATGCCCATTTTCGCATGTTGAAACCTCCTTCTCTGAATCGCAACTTCAATTTTCCGTAAAGTTCGAAGCAGTCCTTTACCGAATCCTTTCCAGATGCAAAGTCATCCACATACAAAGCTCTGACAACAGTGTTCACAAAGTCTGGATCAATGTTTTCATACTTGCTTAAGTGATTTCGCAGGGTTACATTCAAAATGAACGGTGAACAGACAAGGCCAAACACAAGCCGTGTGAATCTAAGGATAATGACTTCCGGATTCGAGGAACTGATGTCATTTATCCACAAGAACCTTAACAAATTCCTCTGTTCAGGATCCACTTCAACATTTAAAAATGCTTTCTCCAAGTCACCAATCAATGCAACTCTGTGGAGACGAAATCGTAGGAGAATGTCAAAGATCAATGGTGTTAAGGCTGGACCAGGGAGCAGACAGTCATTCAGACTTGGTTCATTCTGAGATTTAGCACTATTATCATACACTACTCGTAGTTTGGTAGTGGTTCTGTCTTCCTTCACGACTTCCTTATGAGGATTGTAATGCACAGTTCCTGGTATGACTTCTTGATCACGACTCTTGTCAACCAATTCTACAACACCAGAGTTCAGTTGGTCCTTAATGACGTCATCGTACTGTTGTAGAATGTCAGGCTTGGACTTCAATCTTGCTAATGAGGAGCTGAGGCGTTTCTGTGCTACCAAGAAGTTGTCTGGAATTGTAGGATGTTCTTCCTTAAAGGGAAGAGAAACTTCATAACGGCTACCATTGAACTTTACTTTGGCAAGATAATCTTCATAGAATTCTTCTTCTCTATTCTTCCCTCCCAGAGTATCATAGTCCCAGAACTTGTTCAGTTCTTCTTTCAGAGAGACATCAACTGACTTTAAGTCTTCTTCAACTACTTGACACTCTGTCTTCATAACATGCGACATGTTAACACTTGATGAGCTCTGCAATGCACCTGCTATGTTGATAGGACCACTCAAAACATAACCCAGCCTTGTACGAACCGCTACAGGTCCATGCGACTCCCCCCGTACCACATGGTTCTGGACAATGGACCAGTAAAAATCAGCACCAATCATAATATCTACTTCAAGATCTTCATCGCCACGGGAATAGTCAGCAAGGGGTAAGCCTTGTAGATGAGGGTAACTTTGCTGTGCAATCTCAATGGTCTGGTTGGCTATGGGTCCACAAATCAGTTCAACTTCATAAGCATTGACAAAAACTTTCAACTGATCTTGGCATTCCAGTGCAAACTGAACAATGTCACATTTCTTCAACGAGGCTTCATTGTTTCCAAATGTGTTAATCAGAACAGTTTCACTTCCAAATGAGGGCAGGCTCAACTTGCTCCTCAACGGCGTACTTATGTAAGACCTTTGAGAACATGAATCAAATAGAACCCTCACATGGCAAGAATTTTCTCCATTAGGATTTCCGACCCTCGCTCTGGCAGTTTGCAGCAAAACAGAATTATTCTTAACATCTTGAGTGAAATACAAATTTGTACTCACAGTTTGTTCCTGATCGGTGAGGGTAAAAGGAGGAATGAGTTTGCGGAATGGAATGTGGAAAGACGTGCGGAATGGCATAATTATGCAAAATAAGAATTGCGGAATGACATAATCATGCGAGATACGATTTATGCATAATGACTCACAGAAATACATTTAACTGAAAAAGCGCACCTTTTTTTGGGCGCCAATTTGCAAATACAGCCTTTTTGTAACCATTCAACCGAAGAATGCATCACAAAAACCCAAACGATGGTATCTTCGATTTCAAACTTTTTTCCTTCGATTCTCATCGCATAGCCGTTGATGCAACATAGCAGCTCGTGGACTTTTATCGTTCGCGAGTGAACACAAGATTTGTAATATATTTGCATTAAAGAGGTTTGTTTATTTACGTAACCTGGTTTCCATTCCACACGAGTCGTCCGCCATTACGGGAGATGTATACAACTCAATCGAAGGCTGGTTAAACTTGACATGTTTCAAGCTTTCACAGCGCCTCGCAGGAAAAAGACGTGAGTAAAGAACCGCCTTTGTTTATTTTTGAAACGATTTATGTCACTTGTCGAGGATTTATCTGGTTATGACGAATGTGTTGTGAAAACTGATACAAAACTGAATGCAAGGCTGGCACTACGGCAAAGGGCAGATTTATTAGTGGCTAATACTTCGACTAATAATGTGTTGTGGTTCGGTCATGCTCATTTCCGTTGTTTTACGTTTTATATTAATCAATTTATCAAACACAGCCAAACACACACACACGCAAATAAATAAATAAATAAATAAATAAATAAATAAAAACGAAAATAAAAATTTAACCGCAATCTATACCGCAGAACTCTTTCCCCGTATTTTGACGTGTAGATTTCGGTTTTTTATTTTCGAAGGAAGGATCTTGATGACACAAATAAAATTTTCAACTCCAATATTTTATCAGAAACAATATCTAAGCAATTCGGGAAATATTTCCGCACAGCCCCATACATTATTTATCCATGCACAACTGTCACACTAACACGACGAGCGTGAGAACAGAGTGTGTGCCAAATGTATAGATAATTATGCATGGGGCTGTGCAGATATCTTGACGCAACTCGTACTAAAAATACTGTAAGAGACTAATGTCACTTGAAGCCTACTTTCTTGTATTGTACTGGTTAACCATAAAATCTCGGAGAGGAAACATGAAATTCAGTCTACTTTGGAGAAGAGAGGGGTAGGGGGAGGGGAACTGCAATAACTGTTGCAACGTGTTGAAATAACACCCATGCCCATTCTTAACCATGAATAGTGCATGTCCCTCTGACTTATAAGTGATGGAATCACCTTCAGCGTGTATACTTTACAGTTAGAAGAACTTGCAAATAAATCATACTGATAACATCCCAAAATATTCCTAAGATAGAAAAAGCTTCTTCACCACTGTAACAACTATCATCCATCACAATGGCTGAACAATCCAGTCACATTGTATTTTATTTTCAAAGTATAAAACGTGTTACCCCAAACATTGTTTATTCTGATCTTTGAAGTGGGTATCTAAGTAGGTGTTTCAACATTACGCTAGCTTATAGTGGGGCAAAGCCTTAATGAATATGTTAGTATTATATACTGGTTTTTCGGCTTTTTTTTCTTCTTATTTTACTGACCATTTTGTCTGATACTTGAACTGTCTCAGACAAATAAAAACTAAAATCGATCAGTTTTTAGAATTTGCTTTTAAATTTTGGCCTAATTAAATGATAATGCATCTTTGTTGTATACTGGCAAGGTTCCACATTAAATCATTTCTTTTTTTTTTGACATTTTACAAACTGTAAGCAAGAACATTACAACATCACTTTGAAAACGATAAGTTTGTTGAGTTGTTTTCAAATTACATTACATAACTAAGGGACTGATCGTTTATTACGTCCGAGGGGGGGGGTGGTTTTCTAAAAAATCGAGTGTATGAAAACTTTACCCCCCAAAAAATCTCTCAAACAAACGTTTTACCCCCCACTGCAATGACAGTTTGAAAATTTTACCCCCCTCCCCCCCAAGGTTGGCCTGGCGGTTGAATTGTTGAGAAATTCCTGGGGCCTGTTTCTCGAAAGCCCGGTAACTTACTGGGCCTGTTTTTCGCCGATTACAGAACAATTACAGACATGGTACTTGGCCAATGTTTTCATAGAATAACATGATTTTAAAATTTAGTTTTCAAAGCTGACAAAAATTGACTTCTGTTAAGAAACATTTGTCACCAAAATTACTTATCGGGCCCGGTAAGTTACCGGGTCTTTCGAGAAACGGGCCCCTGGTGACAACGATTGGTTACATGCGGAAGTCGCTAGCTCTCTGAATCTGAACTGGCAAGAGAAACAATCAGAAGTTAGGCGAAATTCAAGTAAGGGAACTTACCTTAGAATGATGTTTTGTTATTGCTGGAGTCTATTCTTCACGGTCGTCAAAAGAAGGTACACAGAAGGTCAAAGCAGCTCGGGGTTTGAGAGCAGTACAGGAGCATTTGATGTATGGATGTGGATCAAGGATGTGGATAATTATATAGATTTTGAATAAGCCTACCATCTCTATTCGTCTTTTGTTCAATTTTTTTGCCCAGAGAAACAAGCCTTCAGAGATAAACTGCTTGATGAAATACACGGTTTGCCTGTCTTTGTCATTACTCAACCTATTACGTGCAAGAGCTTTATCGCTCTGAAGAATAGTAGCGATATGGAGAAGTATCTAGTCGATTTTACCAACTCTAGGATTGATGAGAAGAATGATTGCGAAATACATTTAGTTGGTATCCTTAAAATTTTACCCCCCTCACTTTTCGTACAAGGTACAAAATTACCCCCCCCCCCCCCATCCCCCAAAAAGAGCTCGTTCAACCCCCTGGGACGTAATAAACGATCGGTCCCTAATTATGTAATGAACAACTCATTTTTTTGCGTGAAAACAGCCTTGTTTATATTATGCTTAAGTATCTTCAAACTTTATGTTAAATGAAGATACTATTTGTTGAGTTTTCATATTACAAGCGTTATATATGTGGACATGGAAACTGCTATGACAGCTAGAATTACCAGCTAAAGTTATGGTGGATATAGTTTTGGTTGTCATAAGAGAGGATCAAGTATATGTGTGGGGTTAATCCTCTAATGGTCTTACATGACTTATTGGAATGATGACGATTCCCCTTGGTTTATTTTTAGGTCAGTCATCAAGAATCATAAAAATTAATTTTTAAAAAAATTATGTGTACGTAAACAAAAAACAAAAAAACTCTGGTTGTATGGTTGACCTAAAAAAAAAGTCATGAATAGTGAACAGCTGGGTATGTATCGGAACATGTATGGAGAATTCATACTTTTGATCCTCTCTTGCTTGTTGTTGTTGTTGTTGCCAAACGTTAACTCCATGTGAACAGTTAGTTATTATTGCTCTACACCCCAAGGGGAAATGGGAGGTCAATTTTAGGGCGATGTAAAAATGCTTGTCCCTGACAGGGGTTGAAAATGCGCAGTTTTGTACCATTGCGGTAGAAATCTGAATCTCTGCTTTCAAAACCTCAAAGGAAAGCTTTTCTGTTCTGTGCAATGAGGAAACTACTTGATTATTTCAATATTTTGTTTTGGTAACCCTTAAGGAAACTACATTGGGGCCACACCTATGCCAAGAGAGTCTGGTACAATTTAGAACATTCTGTTCAACATTTTTGACGGCTTGACCCTTCAGTTTTATGTAAGAGTCCCCCCCCTCCCCTGGGGTGTAAGTGTGGTTAGATTACATGTTTGTAGAGCTACTTGAGTTACTGTTGTTGAGCTACTGAGCAATCCAACCATTTATGGGTTTACCTCTGCGAGACCTGTGATACTCACCAATCAGATAAAACAAGGAAAACCAAAAAAGTCAACAATAGGTTGAGTCTAGGAAAACTTCACAGGCTCTTGTAATGAGGCACAGACCATAATACCGTAAAATTCCGGTTACGGGTGGGGATACGTAAAAAGGAAATGTCAACGGCTTTTTTAGGGGCAAGGGGGGAAGGGGTGTTACGTGTTTATATGAAGATCAAAGAAGGGACTATAAGTGGAAAAGTGGTAGGGGTTTATCACGGAATAAAATTTTCGTTTACAAATAGATGGCCCAAAAATCGAGGCGATTTATTAGCAGGGGAGGGGGACTTAAAACCGGGATTTCATGGTATGGGATAACCAGTACAATGCAAGCTTATATCGATTTTTTAAAATAAAAAAAAAAAGGAAAAAGAAAAGAAAGTAGATAAGAATTACGGTATGGTATTAATTACCGAGGCTTCAAGTGACATTAGTCTCTTACAGTATTTTTAGTACGAGTTGCGTCAAGATATCTGCACAGCCCCATGCATAATTATCTATACATTTTGCGACTCACACTCTGTTTTCACGCTCGTCGTTTTTGGAAGTGGGTTAGTGTGACAGTTGTGCATAGATAAATAATGTATGGGGCTGTGCGGAAATCTTTCCCGAATTGCTTAGATATAGTTTCTTATAAAATGTTGGAGTTGAAAATTTGTTACATCAAGACCCTTCCTTCGAAAATAAAAAACCGAAATCTACACGTCAAAATACGGGGAAAGAGTTCTGCGGTATAGATTGCGGTTAAATTTTTATTTTTATTTTCGTTTTCATTTATTTATTTATTTTTTGCGTGTGTGTGTGTGTGTGTGTGTGTGTGTGTGTGTGTGTGTGTGTGTGTGTGTTTGGCTGTGTATGATTAATATAAAACGTAAAACAACGGAAATGAGCATGACCGAACCACAACACATTCGTCATAACCAGATAAATCCTCGACAAGTGACATAAATCGTTTCAAAAATAAACAGAGGCGGTTCTTTACTCACGTCTTTTTCCTGCGAGGCGCTGTGAAAGCTTGAAACATGTCAAATTTAACCAGCCTTCGATTGAGTTGCATACATCTCCCGTAATGGCGGACGACTCGTGTGGAATGGAAACCAGGTTACGTAAATAAACAAACCTCTTAATGCAAATGTATTACAAATCTTGTGTTCACTCTCGAACGATAAAAGTCCACGAGCTGCTATATTGCATCAACGGCTATGCGATGAGAATCGAAGGAAAAAAGTTTGAAATCGAAGATACCATTGTTTGGGTTTTTGTGATGCATTCTTCGGTTGAAATGGTTACAAAAAGGCTGTATTTGTAAATTGGCGCCCAAAAAAAGGTGCGCTTTTTCAGTTAAATGTATTTCTGTGAGTCATTATGCATAAATCGTATCTCGCATGATTATGTCATTCTGCAATTCTTATTTTGCATAATTATGCCATTCCGCACGTCTTTCCACATTCCATTCCGCAAACTCATTCCTCCTTTTACCCTCACCGTATTGACAGAATGCTACAGAATTGTGGTACCTTTTAAGGATGTTTTCTGGAAAATTCACTTCTGACGATCACGCCATCACTTTTATATGGGATTTCCCCCCTCCCCCCCCCCCCCCCCTCCGGGTTCAGCTCTACCTTGTGATACTATTATAGTGTTGAACATAAACTGTGAAATAGGTTTTAAACACCTACGCGTTCTTGGTCGCTATATTCATTGTTTTCTTTAGCTTCCATTTAACATTTTACAAATCCAAGTACTTGATTAATTCGTGCGTACTGGAGAGCTTTTGCCCCGTCGAACTGAAAACGTACGAGGAGCGACGGCGCGGTGTCGCGACGGCGTTTAATTCTTTTAAGATTATTAAAGATAAACATGCTACTGATGCCGCTGTTATTTGTAAACAAATAATTTGAACCTGCTAACATCTTTTACGTGGATTCTGTTCTGGAAAGGTCGTCGTTGTTATATTTGCATCAACTCCTCACTTCAAACCAAGAAAAAACTGTTCAAACTAATCATATTCACTTCGTTATTAAACTCAGTAGTAGCTCTAGCTGTACATAAATTTTTTTTAGTGTTAATTATCTTTTTTGCACTCTCAGTTCGATTTAAACAATTCATAACCCTATTACGTTAGCCAAGTTAAATATAGATTACCGCAAAATCAAATGCAAGGCTGATAGCTAAAATAATTTTTTTGCCCAATATTTCGGTTAAACAATACCAACCTTCTTTAGGGGCTACCTCATAGATTACCGCAGTCTGATAACAATCCGACAACGGAAACATTTGATCCGGCGCCACAAAGACGAACTGATAACTTAGCAAATTGAGCAAACACTTAAAAACACTGTTGAACGTTGACCTTGTGGGTATTGTCAATTTACTCAGTTGTTAGTTACGATTAAAGATGAAATGGAGAGGTAACACCGTTGTTACAATTGTGGTTTGTAACTATTGAACGTAAAATTTAAATTAAATAGATATTGATATTGTTAACAAAATAGTCTTTCAACACACGAGGGACAAGATAAACACCACTTGACAGTGATTTCAATTCAAGATTGGAAGAATCTTGTTAAAAAATTAAACTTTGGACTCCCTGTATTGATAGGCACGTCTGTATTGATAGGAACGCAATGTGTGCAGAATGCAATTTCTGCAAATTCCTACAGTATTGCAAAATCTACAGCTAAAAGATGCGAGGTAATGAACGTAATTAAGAGAGGAGATAAGAGAATAATAGTATGTAGCAACAGTAGGTTCTTGGGGAGAGCTCTTCGCTTACAACAATCAATCCTTTCCTATTGACAACTGTTATGAAAGTTGTCTGTTCAGTCGAACCGTATAGCAGCAGTCAATCATTGTGCATACAGCTAGAAGACTCGACATTGTTGCTGCTATGATTCTTTGCTTAGGAAGCCAAGCCAAAAGATATTTAGAAGCGTGTGCGGCAGTACAAGTCTTCGTTTTAAATAAATCCAGAGCTTTCTTATTTTCTATTTACTCGCAGGTTCGGACCTCAACTTAAAAATCATGTTGATTCATGGACGCTTTAATAATACGTATGTGTTAATTTTTTTCTGAGGAGAAAAAGTTAACAGTGAAAGCTTCAAGTGATTAGCAATGGGTTTTTACACGAAAATCCGAAAGATTCTAGGTAATCATTATCCGCAGCTAAAATGTACCTAATCAAGAGAGGATGAAGGTGACCTTATTTAATAGATTTCACTTATGTTCTACCTTGTCTTTGATATTTGATTAAATATTGGTCTCGACTTCATAGCAAGCTGTCTAGATTGCAAGATCATGCAAAAACAGAATTTAACAGAATTTTTTGGGTTTTAGATCAATCGATTGATTAAGCGTTTCCTTCCTTTTTTCATTACAAATTTCTTCGATAAACACAGAAGCCGAATGCGAAAGGATGTCAGCCATTTTAAAACCATAAAAGGTTTTCAAAGTAAATACCTATCTTTTAAATATCCCATACTGTTTACGGGTGATAATTTCAGCTTGCGTAAGGAAGGATCAGTTTATACGCGGGTTAATATAACCGAGACATCGGTGACTAACAAAACGTAGCCTTTCGAAGTAACAAATAATACTGTTTTTCCATCTGTTCTCCCTTGTTACAATGGGTGCATGGGGGAGTTACTTCTGCATCAGACAGTTATGCGTGTGTTGATTGTAAAGTGGGGAAAATGTTGATGCCACCATCGATCTTATGTAAACCGTTTCTCTCTCCAGAAATCGGTCTACAGATGCCGAATAAGATTAAGAGAAATTAGCGAGTATCGAAGAAGATGGCCCATGATATCTGAAATCGGCTTTAATTTATCTTAAACAAAGAAATAAATATATTGCCTTTGCCTGAATTTAAAAAAAACAAAAGAACGTGCTGATCTTCGTTGTTTATGACCTTGTTTTTGTAACATCGATTCCTTTTTTAGTAAAAAGGGCGTGACTCCATGTCGAATCACTGTTATAATCCCTACATAGTAAATCAAAACTAAGAGGGTATAAAAGCCAGAGTAGCGTCAAATTGCTTCAGTTGAAGCCATCACTGATCCTCTTTCGCTGTAAACTTAAGCAGCCGATACACCAACACAAGATGGGAAACGGAATGATCCTAATCCTTTTGTCCTTGGTCGCTTGTTGCGAAGCTGCACCGTTAAGGTCGCCCGCCTCATTGCACCCTACGCAACAAGGTAATCTTTGCACCTTAATTTTATTGCTTTTCAACCAATGTATCACTTCTGGGGAACGAACTGACGAATTGAAAAAGAAAGAAGTGATCTTATTTGCATCGGCTGTGTTTTTATTTCTGCAGCTGTCATCATGTGGCTTATAGTGTTTGAATTAGAAATCGCTTAAGCTATGGAAGGTATGCACTGTCATGCAGTAAAAAAATTAATCAAAAACCATCCAGTGGAAAGCGTTGAGAAGTTGTGATATTATAGAATATGACTAAAGGAGACAATTCTCCAAATTTTAGGCCTGTACGTCTCCCCAAATGTCAGATATTTCCGTCGAAATGTTTTGCAGAAATTTACAGAGCCCAGTTTGGATCCGCCATCTTGGTGTACCACCGTGGAACACCAATATGGCGGCCCAACTGAAAATAGTGTTAACATCTGGAACTTGCTTTGGCTATCTAGCGACTGATTAGCAGTACTGAACACTAAAACCACATACATAAGCACTTTCTCTAATGTTCTAACTTCTAACAGGCTAAAAATAATGAGATAAGCATATATTTTTCAACAAAGTCGATCGTAGCTCTTTGTCACGCAACTCCATAACCGTGAAATTCAAACTGCTCTGATTTCCAAACGAAGGACGCTATGGAGCTGTAAAATTGTAAACAGTTATAAATATACGGCTTCTTATACCTGATGAGGATAAAAACTTTGGAGGCTCTTTAGTTTTGGATTTTAGAACATTATGACGTCACATAAACCCACTCTGCATTTAACACGGGAAACGCAAATTTCATGAAGACAACCTCTTATTTTCGTGGAATTTTTTCAGTTTCAGAAGGTTGCAATCGTCTCAAATATTTATGCAACTTCCTTCCCAGGGTCTCTCCTCTTCCCATTCCCTGGAGACGGGACGGGACGGGAAGAGTATGGGAACGAGGTTGGTATTATGCTGAATCGCGATAAGCTTTTCTAAGAATCGGTCAAATCGAATTCTCGACTTTCCACAAGTCGGCCTTAGACGCTTTACCTTGTTTAACCTTGTTTTTCGTTGTTTGGGGAAGTGCCTTTGCCTTTCTCAAAGTCCTAGCTGGCATTAATTTTTTTGTGCGTTTTAAAACGACAGTTTGTGTTCTGAAAGCAAAAGACATTACTTTTTCATGTTATGCAAATTAGGGGTGAGTTTTCACCGATATATAAACTCTAGTTTTCCCATCACAAATGAATCCAAATTTCTCCGGTGACTAATTTCAGCAAGATGCCTTGCTTTCGGACAGACATTTCACCAAATCGATAAAAAGGTACCTTTGTGCACGTCCTTTCCTTCTGATGTAAACCTGCTTTCCAAACCTGTTTTGCCGTTGGTTTTATTCCAGCTAACAATAAAAGGGGGCGAGGCCCGATTGCTGTGATCACATGATTAGCGAAAACACTAATGTGTATCATCAATGTTCCCCCGGAGATAAAAACATGTCTTCAAGCCTGCGTGTGGTGGAATAAAAAAAACGTACCGCTATCGATAACACCATGAAGTATTTCGTTGAATGGTTTCAGGTTAAATAAATAAATAAAACAAAAGACCTCCCAGACATCAAATGTTCACATACCTACGGTAAAAGCCAATAAAAGTGAGAGTGGGCCAATATCAGTTTTTTGTTTAAATCGATATTTATTTTTTTTTTTCAATTTTTTCGAATTTTTGTTTGCTGTCTTTAAACACAAATTACTGTAAGAGCCAATCTTGTGGCAGCATTGTTTCTTATCAAGCAATTTATTGTACTGAATTAAGGTGATTCTGCAGTGGTTTTAACTGTAGTTTGTTGTAATCATTTTGTAGTGTTACTTGCAGATAATTGTAATTTTGTAGTTTTACTTGCAGGTAATTGTAATTTAAGTACCTATTTTATCACTGTAAAACTCCCTTGGTGAGTGTTAATAAACTTTGTATATCGATATTATGACGTCTTCGTCCATGATTTGTATCGTGACGTCATCACAGTAGGTAGTACAAGCCCCAATGGACCACAAAAAATATTCCTCGATTACAGTACGAAATATGCACGCCACTTCTTGATCCAATTGATCACGTGGACAGTATCGAGAGGTATTGAACCCAAGGGCAACTGATCTCAAAATTTCATTGCATTAATACCGTTTTAAAGGAAACAACTCTGTGATTTCGCAGATTGCAAGTAGTTTCTCTGTACTGTTGGGCTACAGTATAGTCATGTGGGAATAATTTGCTCCTGTCAGACGCCCTTTACGCACATCTGCGCGCGTCTCTTCTTCTACCATAGCTGAGCGACAAGAGAGATATTTTATTAGAATGACGTTCTCTGTCTTCCTTGGCACGAAATCGAATGTAACGTCTCTTCTCTATACGAGACGCACTGCGTTGTGGTAGTTCAATCGTTGAGCGAGTTGAGTCCAGGAGCCGGGAGGGAGATCGTTGCGTGTTGAGCCCAAACGAAGGAGACTAGGGAGTGTGACTGTGGATTAAGTTATTCTGCTCCACTTCCATCTTTTTTTCAATAGATTGTTTCCCTTGACAGGAATTTAAAAGGAAATAGCTGACATTAGGGAAGACACTGCTAAAATTACATTTTTTTCCCAACAGACAAAGTCCATCTCAAGGAACATGAGGATCCTTCACTGAATGTAACACGTTTAAAGTATGCAGCTGCCAAGTCACACTGCCGTCTGAAGACCTTCTTTGCTAATGTCTCCATTTTGCGTATGGACCACCTGATCATATCACCCAGAATCCCTATCAGGTTTAGCTACTGTAATGGGTCATGTGACAGCCCCTACAGTCTCGACGCAAGAGACAACACCTACGTCACTGATGACGTATTAATGCGTCACCTCGCCAACCTGGATGACGTTCCACTTTCTGATGACCAAAAGAAAAAGTTTAAGACACCCTGCTGTGTTCCTATTGAATACACGAGCTTGCCGGTTACCTTGGCGACAGCAAAGGGAGCAACGAAGAAGCTCTGGACCAAGGCTATTCCAATAAACTGTGGCTGTCGCTAGAAAACGGCAAGATTTCTGATTTTTTTTTCTTTGAATAATTTGAATAATCATATTACTCAAGGCAAACGCTTTTTTAATTGCATAGAAATCTTTTACTTATTACTGTCCGTCTTGCCTAGTGGTACATAGGGCAACTGTAGAGATCTTTTAGCCCACAGAAAAAAGCAATTTTGCACGCTGAAATTTCACTCGTACTGTTCGTCGCTTTCCTGATTTAAACTTGATAAATGGTTTGTATTTTATTTGTAGTTTATTTAGATCTCTGGTAGTTTTCTTTCTTGAAGCTGCACGTCGTTTATTGTTCGTAGCATAAATGAAATGACATGTAGAGCGATTTGACTGTAATGGAAATACTTTAAAAACCGCTCTCCATGTGGCAGACTAATCACATTGTCTGATATATACCAATGTATGTCACGTTTGGTCCCAGTCCCCCAGTCTATTCCCTTCTTTATAAGGGAGCTTGGGAATGAGTGCGAATACGACCTGGCGGAGCATGGGAACGAGCGCGAAGTGGATTCTTACTCCTCTTCCCGTCTTTCCCCGCGCACCTTCTAGCGCGCTTCAGTTTCGAGCGAGCGACTGTGAACGAGTTAGTAAAAAAACGGGTAATTAACTGCGGTTTGCAAGTACCACAGCGGCAAACAAAAAGTACTGGATCTGTCCTGTAGGCAGTAGTGGCAGTGTCCAGCGAGTCAAAGTACAAACACTTCGCCTTTCAACTTCAACTTTGTGTTTCTTTCAAATTTACATGAAAGAGGAATAAATGCTACCCATAAATAGCGAGATTACTAGTCGAGGCGGGTAGCAAAGGAATAAGTTAAAACGAAAATATCAATCAAAGTTGACAATTTACAATTCAAATGTGAGGCAAATAAAAAAACGTTAGCTTGTGTTAGCTATAACATTTAACGACAGCAAAAATGGAGAAGATTCATTATGACTATAGAAGCAAGCCATAAACTGAGTTGGTTTGATTTTCTGTAGAATATAAGTACTGTATTTGTCTTCATTCTTAAGAATTCGTACTAAAGTAAATCGTGTTTTTCTTTTTTAAAATAACTGTACTTTAGTTGTTTCAAGTTGGTTCGGTATGGCATTACATAGCCTTCCTTAAATCTAGAGAATGAAGACTTTTGTATTTCTGAGACATTTTTGAATAAATTTTGAATATTTTCTGTAGCCATGTTATTTTAGATATTACACATGAGGGAAGAAATTGATTTAACATAGAGCTGAAGAAACATCCCTTACCTTTTTATGGGAAGTAAGAAAAAAAAAAGTTGAAGAAAAATTGGACTGACGATGAACGCGCATGCGAGCAAACTGATTTTTTACAACTGCTCAAATTTTGCGACTTATTTTTCAAATGGTTCGGTTTTCTTGTTCTTTTCGGGGGAATGTATTCAATTACTCCTGATAATCAGAGAAGCTGGTGGCGGCTTTGATTGTAACGGGGGAGAGGGGAGAGGGCTGAAACAATGGGCGATAACAACAGTAGAACAATGAATATGTTCATCTCGCCTTAGTCTCCCACCGAGTTCCCTTAAAACATGTAACACTAAATGGACAGTCATTCGTTCAACCGACAGTTTACGACAATAATACTTATTATTATACAATGCTGATGCTATCTCAATTTTGATTGGCTAAAAGCACCCCGCTAATTCTAGATGGCGCTGTGTCATCGCGTCACATCTACAGACACTGGCGTTTATGCATGTAGGTATGACGCGTTTTTGCAGACAATGGTTTTCGTCACCTGACAAGCTAGCCGGCGGTTTGAGCAAGATTGTCATGGCGGAGTCCGCTCCAAGATTCGCGTCAGTCTCAGAAGCGGATTTAGGACGCCTCGGTTGACGACAAGGACGCAAAGAACACCAAACGAGCTACCAAGACAGCTCTTAGAGTTTTACAGCAGTATTTGAAGGAGAAGAAAGTTCCCGAACTGCAAACCAAAGATGGCATCAGTAACGTGCTCAAACTATTTTATGCCGAAGCTAGGAAAGTCGATGGAACTTCTTATTCCAAAAGCACTCTCAACAGCCTGAGATTTGGACTGGGCAGACACTTCAAGGCGACTCTTGGCTTCGATATAATAAACGATCCAGCATTTGCCGAGGCAAACAAAGTTTTTGGCGCCAAGTGCGTTGAACTAAAACGACAAGGGCTCGCCAAAGTCGAACACACGCCACCGATCTGCGAAGAAGATCTTAAAAAGCTGTACGAAAGCGATGTTTTTAACCAAAACAGCCCGGAAACGCTTCAAAACAAAGTTTTTTTCGAGGTTATGTTGTACTTTTGTCGCCGAGGAAGGCAAAATCTTCGTGAACTCAAAAAAGCTGATTTTTCATTCAGCACGGATGGCAAAGGTGCAAAATATGTGTGCAAAACAACAGATGAACTCACAAAGAACCGACGAGAAAATGATGAAGGATTTGAAGGAGGCGTGATGTTCGAGAAACCAGGACCACACTGTCCTGTGGCTTCATTTGAACGGTACAAACAGCACCTGAATCCCTCAAACGAATTTTTGTTTCAGCGGCCGAAGAAAAACGCCGGCATATCTGATCAAGTGTGGTACGATAACATGGTTGTCGGAGAGTGTTTGCTCGGTGAAAAAATGAAAAGGATCTCTCGAGAAGCCAAACTTTCAAAGTGTTACACCAATCACTCGATCAGGGCAACGGCGGTTACAATCCTGGACAAGTCCGGGTTCGAAGCAAGGCATATCATGGCGGTGAGCGGGCACAGAAATGAATCCAGCATTCGGAGCTATAGCAGGACTGACATTTCAACCAAGAGAAAAATGTCGGAAACCCTGACGACAGAGTGCGAGGTGAGAGGTGAGGAAGTGGCTATTAATCCGCACCAGTTATCTCCTGTTATTAGCCTTTCTCAAGAGGAATTTATTGTACAGAACTCTCATTCAGAGATAACGAAAAATTTTAATTTCTTCAACTGTAATGTCAACATTCATTAAACGCAAATCGGGAACATTTTTCATAAGACCGTACAACTTAACAGTATTTTGTTCAAAAGTTTCAGTTCGATTCAGTTTTTCCTGAAACGTTTTCAGATGTTTTAAGCTTAAATCCTTTCTGTAAACCTTTTGAATTCCGCTTTACACGTTATTCACGGCTGTCATTAATAAAGATGTTTACACTGAAACGTGTCATTGCGTGGCTTACTTTGTTGTTGTTCTGTGAAATGTCTCAACGCTTGTACATTTATAATTGTATAATAAAACAATTATTGGATTCGGTTTTCGCATGATAGCGAAATTATCAAGGCCTCGCTTTGTGTAATCCGCCTCAGCCTTCGGCTTCGGCAGATAACACAAACCTCGGCCTTGATAATTCTCGCTATCATGCTCAACCTCATCCAATAATTGCTTATTATATCAGTCATTTGCACAGGACGAACATAGTCTTAACCATTGAGAAATAAAACCAAACTATTCGATAGAATCATACCTTCGTAACTTCAAAGTCTTCAATAATGAATCACGTCTCACTTTTTTCCTCTTTCTCTTAGAAAACTCCGCAATGCCATCCAATCCACTGTTCGAGTTGCCTTCTTAAGGTTGAGCCGTGAGAAGACAACGAATTCCATTTTTCATACAGTTTCTTCTCTGTCTTTCCGTTGTCAACGAAACGAAGTGCATAATGCAAATTTGAAACAGAGAGCAACACGTTGAACATCCCGTATGATCACTTGTAAATTCCACTGAGGCCATTCGGAAAGATATTTGCAATTCATCCGTATACATGGAATGTTATTGACGAGAGAACAAATATTTTGTTTGCATTAGAAAACCACACCAACAGAACATTGACATGTCCCTCCGGGATATATGATACACCTCGTGCCGAGCCCTCAGGTGCGGCAGACGCACCAGGGAAATAAATTACATACCCCCGTGGGACTGGTCAATAACCCTCACGTATTCGTACCCGTTTCGCGCGTTATTTACGAGGCGCGTAGCCCCGGCGGTTGGTTATAATAATCTCATATCCAACGAGCACGAGTAGAATAATTGTTTTATTAAAAACTGTCAAGAAATATTCTTAGATCCAGCTGATTTCTCTTTGCAAAACAACCAGAAGACAATTTAGTGGTCGCTATTTCTCGGGTATGGCATAATGGCTCATATGTACCATGGCCGCTAAGCCAATCAAATCCCTAGAATTACATTATACAATGACACAGGTTTTCTTTTGTAAGTGTCGATATTCCACGGAATTCATTCAACTGATAATAAAATAAATACATGGACTCGTGTTTGGAGAATGCTTTAA